>NC_069503.1:387439047-387616547 GCF_027579735.1 Bombina bombina | reverse complement strand
ATTGTTTTCATCATATCTTATCATTTACTATAAAAAAAATTATAAAATATGAGGAAAAAATTGAAAAAAACACACTTTTTCTGACTTTGACCCCCAAAATCTGTTACATATCTACAACCACCAAAAAACACCCATGCTAAATAGTTTCAAAATTTTATCCTGAGTTTAGAAATACCTAATGTTTACATGTTCTTTGCTTTTTTTGTAAGTTATAGGGCCATAAATACAAGTAGCACTTTGCTATTTCCAAACCATTTTTTATCAAAATTAGCGCTAGTTACATTGAAACCCTGATATCTGTCAGGAATACCTGAATATCCATTGACAAGTATATATTTTTTTTTAGAAGACATCCCAAAGTATTGATCTAGACCCATTTTGGCATATTTCATGCCACCATTTCACCGCCAAATGCGATCAAATAAAGAAAATTGTTCACTTTTTCACAAATTTTTTCACAAACTTTAGGTTTCTCACTGAAATTATTTACAAACAACTTATGCAATTATGGCATAAATGATTGTAAATGCTTCTCTGGGATCCCCTTTCTTTATGAATAGCAGACATGTATGGCTTTGGCGTTGCTTTTTGGTAATTAGAAGGCTGCTAAATGCCACTGCGCACCACATGTGTATTATGCCCAGCAGTGAATGGGTTAATTAGGGCGTATGTAGGGAGCTTCTAGGGTTAATTTTAGCTGTAGTGCAGTGTAGTAGACAACCCCAAGTATTGATCTAGGCCCATTTTGGTATATTTCATGCCACCATTTCACCGCCAAATGCGATCAAATTAAAAAAAACATAAAATTTTTCACAATTTTAGGTTTCTCACTGAAATTATTTACAAACAGCTTGTGCAATTATGGCACAAATGTTTGTAAATGCTTCTCTGGGATCCCCTTTGTTCAGAAATGGCAGACATACATGGCTTTGGCGTTGCTTTTTGGTAATAAGAAGGCCGTTAAATGCTGCTGCACATCACACGTGTATTATGGCTAGCAGTGAAGGGGTTAATTAGGTAGTTTGTAGGGAGCTTGCAAGGTTAATTTTAGTTTTAGTGTAGAGATCAGCCTCCCACCTGACACATCACACCCCCTGATCCCTCCCAAACAGCTCCCTTCCCTCCCCCACCCCACAATTGTCCCTGCCATCTTAAGTACTGGCAGAAAGTCTGCCAGTACTAAAATAAAAGGCATCTTTGAATATTCTTTTAAAAAATTGAGCATATTTACATATGCTGCTATGTAGGATCCCCCCTCTCTGCCTTATTGGGGGCCATCTTGGGTACTGGCAGCTGTCTGCCAGTACCCAGTTTGCAAAAAAAAAAGGGTTTTATTATTTTTATTTTATTTTTTTCTGTAGTGTAGCTCCCCCCCCCCCCCCACAGACTAACACCCCACCATACCGATCTTGCTACCCGATCTTGCTAAATTTTAAATAATATTCCCCTTTTTCCCCACTTCTACATAAAATATTTTTGTAGTGTAGCGGTTCCCACCCGCTCCCTCCCCGTGCACGCGCCCGCCTCCCCGTGCACGTGCGCGCGTCTGTGCGCGCCCCCCTCCGCATCATCCAGGGCCATCGATGGCCGCCTCCCGGTCCTGCTCCCACCCACCAACGAAGTAAGCCACCGATATCCGGTGCAGAGAGGGCCACAGAGTGGCTCTCTCTGCATCGGATGGCTTCAAAAGGTTATTGCAGGATGCTTCCATATCGAGGCATCACTGCAATAACCGGAAAGCAGCTGGAAGCGAGCAGGATCGCTTGCAGCTGCTTTCCACACCGAGGACGTGCAGGGTACGTCCTCAGGCGTTAACTGCCTTTTTTTTTTGAGGACGTACCCTGCACGTCCTCGGTCGTTAAGGGGTTAAAGTATAATTATGTACTGTAAAATTGTAATTTTATTTTAATTGCATTCTCCTATTTAACCAAGAAAGTTTCACTTTGGCTCATTTCTCTTTCAGCTGTTAAAATTGTTTACTTTTTTGTTCTTATCGTTTCATGCAGCTACGTGTGTTTGTTGTGTTCCATCGTTTTCAGAACTATTTTTGTACACATCCAGCATTTAGTGTAACTTCTTTGGTGCTTGTGTTTTTTGTTTTTGATTTTTTTTATTTTTTTTTTCTCCCTTCAGGGACATTCCACAGCCTGCTTCTGTTTCAGAAGCAAATAAAACGTGTTTGGATACATTATCGAATTCAAATACTTATAAAAGAAATCCCCAAGACAGTATTCCAGAAACCATTGATAACATATCTGAAGGGAAAAAATTACCCAAAGGTCAGTGAAATTTTGAGTATTGAGCAAACAAAATATATATATCTATATTGGTGTGATTTACAAGTTTTTGAAAATCAAAAGCACTTTATGGATACACTCTATGAAGAACTTGATGAAATTAATTTTCCTGGTCTACTTTGCTGTGACAATTTACAGACAGATGTAAATGAGCTTGCGTTCACCATATATGATACGATAGAAGCACTCCAGCCTCTCTGGAGGGAGTGGAGCAAGCAAAAATTTGAGGGTTTTTTCAACAAAAGAAGGTACAATTATATATATTTGTAAGGTCCATAAACACACTCTTGAATCAGAGCAGCTGTTTTGGCTATGATGGGGGAATACAAAGTTTAGGTGGAGAGTTGATAACATTAAGATAAGGGAACTACTTCATGAAAAGGATTGGACTACTTGTGTTAAAGGGGCATAAAACACACAAGGCTTGCAATAAATGAACATAGTAAGAGAGCACAATTTTTAACACATTAACACCTTATTTATTGCTATTGTTTTCCACTAGCCAAACCCCACCCTCTTCTTTCCTAATTTGGAGAAGTCTATCCAGATATGTTACTGACTAGACAAGGCTGGTCACTATCATTGTGTTTGCAAAACTATCATTTTTTTTGCTGTTTATTTGATCACATCTGTGGAGGCCAATTAAGGACAAATATGTGACTGGATTAGGCTTGTGAAGTCTGTTGTATGCATTTCCCATCCTCAGATGGGTTACCCTTACAGGAAAATGAGAAAAATAAAGTTCATATTGGAAAGTTTTTTTTTTTTTCCATGCTCATAATTAAACATTTTTTTATTACAATCTCAGTAATATATATGTATATTAGTCATATAATGTTAATGACACTATTTAATCTGCAAATTGGCTAAATTATGATCAATTGGAGCTTTTTATATTTTAATCTTAAATAGTGTTGTCTTGTAATATATGTATGTATGTTCACTTCTTAAAACAGGAAGGAGGTCTGGTTTTGCATCTGCTACTGAGGAAAATGTAAAAAATTCCAGTAATTTTCTTAGGAACGTGTCAGTCAGACGTCGTCATTCTAGCTTGAACATCTACAGAGAGGAACCTGTTTTAATAGAGCCAGTGGAAGATCATTTACATTCAGGATTCAGTGTGTGTGAACAAAAGAACCAAGTTAATGGAGAACATGCATATAAAGATAGCACCGAAGAGAGAATAGAGAATGTCCAGCTTTTTGAAAATCCCTTACATGAAGACTTACCTGCTTTTGAAAATATGTCAGAAATAGCAAGTTCAACTCCTGAACCAAAGCCAAAACTTATTTCTAATAAGCAAAAAGATGAGCCTACTGTTGGAAAGGAGAGATCAAGAAAAGGCAAGACAGATGGGGGACATGTTGTACACTTGAAAAAGCCATGGGAAAATGCGAGACCAAGGGCAAGGTCAAAGAGTAGAGAACGGGGTGCAAGTAAACACGCAAAGGAAAAAATAGATGCTTCTCTGAATAATGGAGATGCTTACGACTTTGTCTTTGAGGAGAGTGTACATGTCACGCCGTTCAGGCAAAATAAGCAAGAAGACAGCCCGCAAAAAAGCAGTTCAGGTGAAAGTAGTAGTGAAGAAGAGCTGGATGACAGTTTATATGTCCCCTACAGACAAAAATCAAAAGCTGAAAATGTTTCTTTAAGACCCAGGTCAAAACGTGGTGTAGCCCCACACAATCTGCCCTCTGAAAGGAAGAAGAATGACCGTTCACAGCAAGGTTTGTACTTATTATTTATTTATTTTATTAAAGGACAGTTAAATACAGTGATTGCACAATAAAAGCACAAGGGTATTTTTAGTTACCTTTCCTCTAATATATCTGTTAGGGACTGAGTCTAAAAAAATTGTCAACATGGAGAGAAACAGCTTATTTTAATGAGCACTTTATTGTTGAAATAAGTGTCTCTCCACATAAATATTAGTGAACTCCCCTTAAAGGGATATGAAACCCCACATTTTTTTCTTTCACAAATCAGATAGATCATGCAATTTTAAGCAACTTTCTAATTTACTCCTATTAGCCAAAAATTACC
Organism: Bombina bombina; assembly: GCF_027579735.1. Lineage (NCBI taxonomy): Eukaryota > Metazoa > Chordata > Amphibia > Anura > Bombinatoridae > Bombina > Bombina bombina. Next base: position 387,612,204 of record NC_069503.1, on the reverse strand, counting down.
AAGCGCTACCCAGGGTGCTAACCAAAAATGGGCCGGCACCTAAGCTTACATTCCTGCTTCTTTTTAAAATAAATATACCAAGAGAATGAAGAAAAATTGATAATAGGAGTAAATTAGAAAGTTGCTTAAAATTACATGCTCTATTTAAATCATGAAATAATTAATTTGGGTTTCATATACCTTTAATCAGATACACAGTTCTCACTGTAATAATTGCCTTTAAAACAATTCCTTTGCAGCCTGATAATACTGATTTTTATTTAATGAATGAAAGTGCCCCTGTTTTTAATAGTATTTTTAAAAGCCGGGCACTTTATTCCTTCAAATTTAAATTCACTTTAAGCTATTAAAACAGGAGAATTGATTTTTAAAGAGCTTCAGGAACAGGATGAAATGCAATAACATAGTGAGTAGTTGTGCACAGCAGTTTAATGTTCATTTAAGAAAAAACATTTGGGAATAACTATAAAAGGACTATTAAACACGTGTTTTGGATCTTGCTCCCTAGAGAGACCCAAAAGCAAATTTGCCTAAACTAGTTATTTCAATGCATTTTAAAAACCTAGACATAATTTACTTTTTGGCCTCTTCTTGGGAATGTGGAACGAGAGGTGGACAGAATAGGAAAGAAACTGATGGCTAATACAATATTGGGTCTTTCTGTCTATAAAAAAAAATTGGTGGCCATTTGTTGCTAATGTATTTTAAGTACAGAATAATAAACCCACTTTCTTTACTTTAGGAAATGGAAGAAACATTTCAAAGAATGAAATTAAAATGAAATCAGAAAGTGTTTTGGAGATGAGCAGGACTTCTATGAAAGATTGTTTGGAAATTGAGGAAACATCCATTCCAGCATGTAAAAAAGAGACCAATAAAAACATAACACTTAATGAAACCACAGTTAAAACGGAAAATGGCAACCTCTATCCTACAGAAAAAAATACTGGTATACACCTTTTTATTTTATTTTTTCCTTTTCAAAACAAGATAGTGCCGCACAAATTTCCAAGAAATTGCTACATGGATTTTGTTCTTGACACTATTTTTCCCCCAAATAGATTCCTTTCTTTCCCCAAACATTATTGACATTAATCGTCAGTGGTTAGTGAAAATATTCTAATTCATGAAGGGTTGTTGGTGTCTCTTGATAATTGTGAAACTTATTTTCCGATTTATTCAATCGGTGAAGTTTCAGGTGGATGCATTTTAAGGAGAATCTACTGGTCCGTTTAAAAAAAAGATCTTATAGTAGAAAGGAAAAACTTTACAATAGCAAGATTTGCATTAGTGAGCATAGGTAATGGAATTTAACTCTGTCATAAGTTAAACACAAAGTCCTGCTCGTGGGAGGCCAGCAACTCCTATTTATTTTTGATAATTGGGTAAAAAAAAAATAATAATTTAAAACTAAGATAAAGTTTCTGTTTAACAGTTTCTTACTATACAAAGATTTTTATTTTTTTTTGTACTGGTAATGTCACCTTAATATTAGTGTTTCTGAGGGACCTAAAAGTGTAAAAAAATAATATGCTGTAAATGTTAGAGCATTTTTCATTGCACTTTTGCTTGCACATAACTATATTTCCATCTAAAGGGGAGGAGAGTCAACGGCTTCATTACTTATGGGAATTAAGAACGTGGCCACCAGGAGGGGGCAAAGACACCTCAGCCAAAGGCTTAAATACCTCCCCCACTCCCCTCATCCCCCAGTCATTATTTGCCTTTCATCACAGGAGGATGGCAGAGAGGTGCCAAAGTTTCAGAGGTCTCTTATAGAGAGTACTACTCTTTGCTATGGGACGGGAGTTTAAGTAGCCCTAACAAGCCTAACTATGTTCCACATGCCTTGAAAGAGGTACGACATCTAAAAAGAAGAGAATGTCTAGCAATACTGAGCCGTCCACCTCTGAGGGCTCTCCGTCCTGTGAGGTGCGTTTCCTAATTGCGTCCTCTATTCCACATGCAGCGCCCTAGGGCCTGACTGTTACCCCTTCAGGGGAGATTTTATGGCCGCCAGATTTTGCGGACCAACTTCAAATGGCAGTCTCTAAAGTGATTCTTGTTTTACCGCGTTCTACTAAGTGCAAGCATAGAGCCTTCCAGAGTGGCTCGACTCAGGATTCATCTATGTCAGAAACTCCTGCGGAATGGTACGATGATGAGGCCCACTCCGTCTCTTCGGAGGGAGTTCCTTCTAGTTCGGAGTCCATGTCATCTAAACCTCCGGCGGCGGAGGAGCCTGGCTATAGGTTTAAAATAGAGAATTTGCGCTCTTTGCTGAAGCAAGTGCTTGCTACTCTGGATGTTCTGGAGCCGAAGCTTCCGGAAGGACCCTCCCTTCCTATGCTGGACAGGGTGTTTGAGGACAGGGTGGTGCCCTAGACCTTCCCGGTTCCTGTAAAGATGGCAAATATAAAGAATGAATGGGAACGATTAGGTTCATCCTTTTCTCCTATTTTTAAAAAGCTTTTCCCCATTCCAGAGGCCCAGCTTGAGCTGTGGGGAACCATTTCCAAGGTGGATGGAGCTATCTCCACTCTAGCTAAGCGTACAACTATTCCTCTAGAGGATAGCTCGTCGTTCAAGGAGCCCATGGATAAAAAGTTTGAAAATACGTTAAGGAAAATGTTTCAACACACGGGTTTGTTTTTAAATTGGCAGAAGCCGTCACTGCGGTTGCCAGAGCTACGTAATATTGGTGTGATTCTCTGTGTGAGATGATTGAGGGTGAGCCCTCTTTCGAAGAGGTTCAGGAAAAGATTAAGGTGCTGAAGGTTGCCAGTTCTTTCATTTGCGACGCCAATATGCATATTATTTGCCTGAACGCTAAGGTGTCAGGTTTTTCCGTGGCTAAAATCTGGGTTGGCGTACATGACTACTTAGCTGAGGTTACTGTCCCTGCCTTTTCAAGGTAAGATTTTGTTCGGTCCAGGCCTGGACTTGATTATATTCACGGTTAAGGGAGGCAAGGGTGCCTTCCTGCCCCAGGATAAGAAGGCTAAGCCTATGGGTTCTAATTTCCGTCCCTTTCGCGGGGACAAGGCCCATCGCCAGCAGCCTGCCGCAAAGGCGGACCCACCTAAGGGAGCCTGGATGCCTTACGGACCAAGTAGGGGGGCAGATTGTCTCTTTCTCCAACATAGGTGTGTCCGGTCCACGGCGTCATCCTTACTTGTGGGATATTCTCTTCCCCAACAGGAAATGGCAAAGAGCCCAGCAAAGCTGGTCACATGATCCCTCCTAGGCTCCGCCTACCCCAGTCATTCTCTTTGCCGTTGTACAGGCAACATCTCCACGGAGATGGCTTAGAGTTTTTTAGTGTTTAACTGTAGTTTTTATTATTCAATCAAGAGTTTGTTATTTTAAAATAGTGCTGGTATGTACTATTTACTCTGAAACAGAAAAGAGATGAAGATTTCTGTTTGTAAGAGGAAAATGATTTTAGCAACCGTTACTAAAATCCATGGCTGTTCCACACAGGACTGTTGAGAGGAATTAACTTCAGTTGGGGGAACAGTGAGCAGTCTTTTGCTGCTTGAGGTATGACACATTCTAACAAGACGATGTAATGCTGGAAGCTGTCATTTTCCCTATGGGATCCGGTAAGCCATTTTTATTCAGACAGTAAATAAGGGCTTATTAAGACTGTAGACATTTTCTGGGCTAAATCGATTCATATATTACACATATTTAGCCTTGAGGAATCATTTAATCTGGGTATTTTGGTAAAATAATATCGGCAGGCACTGTTTTAGACACCTTATTCTTTAGGGGCTTTCCCTAATCATAGGCAGAGCCTCATTTTCGCGCCGGTATTGCGCACTTGTTTTTGAGAGGCATGACATGCAGTCGCATGTGTGAGGAGCTCTGATACATAGAAAAGACTTTCTGAAGGCGTCATTTGGTATCGTATTCCCCTTTAGGCTTGGTTGGGTCTCAGCAAAGCAGATACCAGGGACTGTAAAGGGGTTAAAGTTAAAAACGGCTCCGGTTCCGTTATTTTAAGGGTTAAAGCTTCCAAATTTGGTGTGCAATACTTTTAAGGCTTTAAGACACTGTGGTGAAATTTTGGTGAATTTTGAACAATTCCTTCATACTTTTTCGCAATTGCAGTAATAAAGTGTGTTCAGTTTAAAATTTAAAGTGACAGTAACGGTTTTATTTTAAAACGTTTTTTGTACTTTGTTATCAAGTTTATGCCTGTTTAACATGTCTGAACTACCAGATAGACTGTGTTCTGAATGTGGGGAAGCCAGGGTTCCTTCTCATTTAAATAAATGTGATTTATGTGACACTGAAAATGATGCCCAAGATGATTCCTCAAGTGAGGGGAGTAAGCATGGTACTGCATCATTCCCTCCTTCGTCTACACGAGTCTTGCCCACTCAGGAGGCCCCTAGTACATCTAGCGCGCCAATACTCCTTACTATGCAACAATTAACGGCTGTAATGGATAATTCTATCAAAAACATTTTAGCCAAAATGCCCACTTATCAGCGTAAGCGCGACTGCTCTGTTTTAGATACTGAAGAGCATGAGGACGCTGATGATAATGGTTCTGAAATGCCCCTACACCAGTCTGAGGGGGCCAGGGAGGTTTTGTCTGAGGGAGAAATTTCAGATTCAGGGAAAATTTCTCAACAAGCTGAACCCGATGTGATTACATTTAAATTTAAGTTGGAACATCTCCGCGCTCTGCTTAAGGAGGTATTATCCACTCTGGATGATTGTGAGAATTTGATCATCCCAGAGAAACTATGTAAAATGGACAAGTTCCTAGAGGTCCCGGGGCTCCCAGAAGCTTTTCCTATACCCAAGCGGGTGGCGGACATTGTAAATAAAGAATGGGAAAGGCCCGGTATACCTTTCGTCCCTCCCCCCATATTTAAAAAATTGTTTCCTATGGTCGACCCCAGAAAGGACTTATGGCAGACAGTCCCCAAGGTCGAGGGAGCGGTTTCTACTTTAAACAAACGCACCACTATACCCATAGAAGATAGTTGTGCTTTCAAAGATCCTATGGATAAAAAATTAGAAGGTTTGCTTAAAAAGATGTTTGTTCAGCAGGGTTACCTTCTACAACCAATTTCATGCATTGTCCCTGTCACTACAGCCGCGTGTTTCTGGTTCGATGAGCTAGTAAAGGCGATCGATAGTGATTCTCCTCCTTATGAGGAGATTATGGACAGAATCCGTGCTCTCAAATTGGCTAATTCTTTCACCCTAGACGCCACTTTGCAATTGGCTAGGTTAGCGGCAAAGAATTCTGGGTTTGCTATTGTGGCGCGCAGAGCGCTTTGGTTGAAATCTTGGTCAGCTGATGCGTCTTCCAAGAACAAACTCCTTAACATTCCTTTCTAGGGGAAAACGCTGTTTGGCCCTGACTTGAAAGAGATTATCTCTGATATCACTGGGGGTAAGGGCCACGCCCTTCCTCAGGATAGGTCTTTCAAGGCCAAAAATAAACCTAATTTTCGTCCCTTTCGTAGAAACGGACCAGCCCCAAGTGCTACGTCCTCTAAGCAAGAGGGTAATACTTCTCAAGCCAAGCCAGCCTGGAGACCAATGCAAGGCTGGAACAAGGGAAAGCAGGCCAAGAAACCTGCCACTGCTACCAAGACAGCATGAAATGTTGGCCCCCGATCCGGGACCGGATCTGGTGGGGGGCAGACTCTCTCTCTTCGCTCAGGCTTGGGCAAGAGATGTTCTGGATCCTTGGGCACTAGAAATAGTCTCCCAAGGTTATCTTCTGGAATTCAAGGGGCTTCCCCCAAGGGGGAGGTTCCACAGGTCTCAATTGTCTTCAGACCACATAAAAAGACAGGCATTCTTACATTGTGTAGAAGACCTGTTAAAAATGGGAGTGATTCATCCTGTTCCATTAGGAGAACAAGGGATGGGGTTCTACTCCAATCTGTTCATAGTTCCCAAAAAAGAGGGAACGTTCAGACCAATCTTAGATCTCAAGATCTTAAACAAGTTTCTCAAGGTTCCATCGTTCAAAATGGAAACCATTCGTACAATTCTTCCTTCCATCCAGGAAGGTCAATTCATGACCACGGTGGATTTAAAGGATGCGTATCTACATATTCCTATCCACAAGGAACATCATCGGTTCCTAAGGTTCGCATTCCTGGACAAGCATTACCAGTTTGTGGCGCTTCCTTTCGGATTAGCCACTGCTCCAAGGATTTTCACAAAGGTACTAGGGTCCCTTCTAGCGGTGCTAAGACCAAGGGGCATTGCAGTAGTACCTTACTTGGACGACATTCTGATTCAAGCGTCGTCCCTTCCTCAAGCAAAGGCTCACACGGACATAGTCCTGGCCTTTCTCAGATCTCACGGATGGAAAGTGAACGTGGAAAAGAGTTCTCTATCTCCGTCGACAAGGGTTCCCTTCTTGGGAACAATAATAGACTCCTTAGAAATGAGGATTTTTCTGACAGAGGCCAGAAAAACAAAACTTCTAAACTCTTGTCGGACACTTCATTCCGTTCCTCTTCCTTCCATAGCGCAGTGCATGGAAGTAATAGGTTTGATGGTAGCGGCAATGGACATAGTTCCTTTTGCGCGCATTCATCTAAGACCATTACAACTGTGCATGCTCAGTCAGTGGAATGGGGACTATACAGACTTGTCTCCGACGATTCAAGTAAATCAGAGGACCAGAGACTCACTCCGTTGGTGGCTGTCCCTGTACAACCTGTCACAAGGGATGACCTTCCGCAGACCAGAGTGGGTCATTGTCACGACCGACGCCAGTCTGATGGGCTGGGGCGCGGTCTGGGGATCCCTGAAAGCTCAGGGTCTTTGGTCTCGGGAAGAATCTCTTCTACCGATAAATATTCTGGAACTGAGAGCGATATTCAATGCTCTCAAGGCTTGGCCTCAGCTAGCAAAGGCCAAGTTCATACGGTTTCAATCAGACAACATGACGACTGTTGCGTACATCAACCATCAGGGGGGAACAAGGAGTTCCCTGGCGATGGAAGAAGTGACCAAAATCATTCAATGGGCGGAGACTCACTCCTGCCACCTGTCTGCAATCCACATCCCAGGAGTGGAAAATTGGGAAGCGGATTTTCTGAGTCGTCAGACATTACATCCGGGGGAGTGGGAACTCCATCCGGAAATCTTTGCCCAAATTACTCAACTGTGGGGCATTCCAGACATGGATCTGATGGCCTCTCGTCAGAACTTCAAGGTTCCTTGCTACGGGTCCAGATCCAGGGATCCCAAGGCGACTCTAGTAGATGCACTAGTAGCACCTTGGACCTTCAAACTAGCTTATGTATTCCCGCCGTTTCCTCTCATCCCCAGGCTGGTAGCCAGGATCCATCAGGAGAGGGCGTCAGTGATCTTGATAGCTCCTGTGTGGCCACGCAGGACTTGGTATGCAGATCTGGTGAATATGTCATCGGCTCCACCATGGAAGCTACCTTTGAGACGAGACCTTCTTGTTCAAGGTCCGTTCGAACATCCGAATCTGGTCTCACTCCAGCTTACTGCTTGGAGATTGAACGCTTGATCTTATCAAAACGAGGGTTCTCAGATTCTGTTATTGATACTCTTGTTCAGGCCAGAAAGCCTGTAACTAGAAAAATTTACCACAAAATATGGAAAAAATATATCTGTTGGTGTGAATCTAAAGGATTCCCTTGGGACAAGGTAAAGATTCCTAAGATTCTATCCTTTCTTCAAGAAGGATTGGAGAAAGGATTATCTGCAAGTTCCTTGAAGGGACAGATTTCTGCCTTGTCTGTGTTACTCCACAAAAAGCTGGCAGCTGTGCCAGATGTTCAAGCCTTTGTTCAGGCTCTGGTTAGAATTAAGCCTGTTTACAAACCTTTGACTCCCCCTTGGAGTCTCAACTTAGTTCTTTCAGTTCTTCAGGGGGTTCCGTTTGAACCCTTACATTCCGTTGATATTAAGTTATTATCTTGGAAAGTTTTGTTTTTGGTTGCAATTTCTTCTGCCAGAAGAGTTTCAGAATTATCTGCTCTGCAGTGTTCTCCTCCTTATCTGGTGTTCCATGCAGATAAGGTGGTTTTACGTACTAAACCTGGTTTTCTTTCAAAAGTTGTTTCTAACAAAAACATTAACCAGGAGATAGTCGTGCCTTCTTTGTGTCCGAAACCAGTTTCGAAGAAGGAACGTTTGTTGCACAATTTGGATGTTGTTCGCGCTCTAAAATTCTATTTAGATGCTACAAAGGATTTTAGACAAACATCTTCCTTGTTTGTTGTTTATTCTGGTAAAAGGAGAGGTCAAAAAGCAACTTCTACCTCATCTCTCTTTTTGGATTAAAAGCATCATCAGATTGGCTTACGAGACTGCCGGACGGCAGCCTCCTGAAAGAATCACAGCTCATTCCACTAGGGCTGTGGCTTCCACATGGGCCTTCAAGAACGAGGCTTCTGTTGATCAGATATGTAGGGCAGCGACTTGGTCTTCACTGCACACTTTTACCAAATTTTACAAGTTTGATACTTTTGCTTCTTCTGAGGCTGTTTTTGGGAGAAAGGTTTTGCAAGCCGTGGTGCCTTCCATTTAGGTGACCTGATTTGCTCCCTCCCTTCATCCGTGTCCTAAAGCTTTGGTATTGGTTCCCACAAGTAAGGATGACGCCGTGGACCGGACACACCTATGTTGGAGAAAACAGAATTTATGTTTACCTGATAAATTACTTTCTCCAACGGTGTGTCCGGTCCACGGCCCGCCCGGGTTTTTTAATAAGGTCTGATAATTTATTTTCTTTAACTACAGTCACCACGGTATCATATGGTTTCTCCTATGCAAATATTCCTCCTTAACGTCGGTCGAATGACTGGGGTAGGCGGAGCCTAGGAGGGATCATGTGACCAGCTTTGCTGGGCTCTTTGCCATTTCCTGTTGGGGAAGAGAATATCCCACAAGTAAGGATGACGCCGTGGACCGGACACACCGTTGGAGAAAGTAATTTATCAGGTAAACATAAATTCTGTTTTTCTCCGACACCTGGTTGCAGGATGTTAAGGACCCTTGGGTACTGGAGGTTGTCGTCCAGGGTTACAGGATAGGGTTCAGGTCCCTTCCGCCCAGGGGCAGATTCCTTGTTTCAAACCTGTCTTCAAGGCCGGAAAAGAGAGAGGCCCTTCCCCAGAGTGTGTGAGGGATCTATCATCTCTAGGCGTTATCGTACCAGTACCCCATACAGAAAGGGGTATAGGGTACTATTCAAATCTGTTCGTGGTTCCAAAGAAGGAGTGCACGATTCTGGATTTACAGTGTTTAAAGGACCAGTCAACACATTAGATTTGCATAATCAACAAATGCAAGATAACAAGACAATGCAATAGCACTGAACTTCAAATGAGTAGTAGATTTTTTTTTATAACAAATTTCAAAGTTATGTATATTTCCACTCCCATTGTACCATGTGATAGCAATCAGCCAATCACAAATGCATATACGTATTGTCTGTGAATTCTTGCACATGCTCAGTAGGATCTGGTGACTCAAAAATTGTAAATATAAAAGACTGTGCACATTTTTTTAATGGAAGTAAATTGGAAAGTTGTTTAAAATTACATGCTGTATCTGAATCATGCAAATTCATGCGTCCGCATGTCTTGCCCTTCAGTCCTCAAGGAGTCCCTCAGTAGCTCAGTGTATGGAGGTGATTGGGCTCATGGTCTCCAGCATAGACGTCATTCCATTTGCAAGATCGGACCTCTTCAACTGTGCATGTTGAGGCAGTGGAACAGCGATCATTCCGATCTGTCACAGCTGATATCCATGGATGCGGACTCTGTCTTTCCTCTCTTGGTGGATTCGTCCGGTCCAGTTGTCCATGGGGACATCTTTCTTAAGACCGTCCTGGGAAATTGTGATGGGATGGGGAGTTGTTTGGGGTGCCAGGATGGCACAGGGAAAATTGTCTTGCTGGAGTCCCAGAAAGACAACATTACCTTGGTAGCATATATCAATCACCAGGGGGGTACGAGGAGCTCCCTTGCAACGAGGGAGGTGTCTCAGATTCTGGAGTGGGCGGAGACCCATGGCTGTTCGCTTTCAGCGATCCACTTTCTCGACAGGCAAACACAGATCTATCTTATGGCGTCCCGATTAAAGTGCAAGCTTTCCGATACGGATCGAGGTTGAGGGACCCCCAAGCGGATCTGATAGATGCCTTGGCGGTACCTTGGGAGTTCAGTCATGTGTTCATTTTTCCTCCGTTACCACTTCTACTTTGTATAGTGGTACGCATAAAGCAGAAGAGAGCGTTGTCCATTCTGATTGCTCATTCGTGGCTGCGGAGGACGTGGTTTGTGGATCTGGTGGAGATGTCATCCTCTCTGCCGTGGAGATTACCCTGTCGCAGGGACCTGCTGGAACAGGGTCCTTTTCAACATCAGAATCTAGATTCTCTGAGGCTGACTGTGTGGAGATTGAACGTAAGAACAGAAATCGGAGGATGGGATGGATGAAGGTGTAATGACAGGAACTCCCCACATGTACGCGTGTTATATATATATATAGCCAACGATAACCGCTGAAAGTGTATTTGATTTTTGCCATTACTTATTTGAGTGTGTGTGCACGTCTCTTTACGGTAGGGGCATGAGTGTAGGGGTTAACACGGATGAAGCCCCGATATCCTTATTTTCATTAAGGACTGCCCAAGAAAGGGATACTGCTCCATTGGAATATCATAAGATTTTTTCTACAGACAAGTCTAATTATAGCTTAATTGCACTATTTGAAGAACTGGAATTTTTGTTGCTAAAGGAAGATAAATTGAATTGGGATATTAAAACCTTGAAAAGGTACCATGAATTGGGCATAATCCCTAGGGGTCTTAGGCTCAATAAGTACCCCACGTTCATAACAGAGGACAAAGTTTTCATTGAACTATGGAACAGTCATCTTACTACCTGTTCACTGAAACTTATGCAGCTGATCTGGGAGTATAAAGAGCGCTCACTGGAGGATTTGGCAACAAAGATTAAAGAGGTGCAAAGGGAGCTCAACAATAGGAGCAAGGAACCCCAGTATCTGAAGTTTGATAATACACTACAGCGGGTTATAGCAGAGGCAAAGGTATTGCTACTGGAAATAAAATACAGCAAGTATCTGAGGGACCAATCAGATTATGATTTGTCGTGTATATGTGTGGAACAGAAAAGAACGAAACACTTTGAGAAAAAAACAAAATAAAAACAGCTTTCTCCCCAGCCAACAGAAAAACAGGCAGAGGCGTAACAGGAGGAGAAGAGTAAACTTCTATGAGAGCGAAGCGGAATCGTGGGACGAGGGATCAGGCTCAGGAGGGGAGGAATTACCCCCAAGAGAACAAGCAGTGAGACCCAAGGAAGGTCCAACACCACCACTGGTACCTATACTAAAAACCCAGTCCTCCCTACCGCACTCACATTACAGAGAGGAACAGCGATGTGCAGACAGTGCCCCAGGAGGGAGCAGGGACCTGGACAATGCACGATTGGAACAGGTTTTTCTCCAACATAGGTGTGTCCGGTCCACGGCGTCATCCTTACTTGTGGGATATTCTCTTCCCCAACAGGAAATGGCAAAGAGCCCAGCAAAGCTGGTCACATGATCCCTCCTAGGCTCCGCCTACCCCAGTCATTCTCTTTGCCGTTGTACAGGCAACATCTCCACGGAGATGGCTTAGAGTTTTTTAGTGTTTAACTGTAGTTTTTATTATTCAATCAAGAGTTTGTTATTTTGAAATAGTGCTGGTATGTACTATTTACTCAGAAACAGAAAAGAGATGAAGATTTCTGTTTGTATGAGGAAAATGATTTTAGCAACCGTCACTAAAATCCATGGCTGTTCCACACAGGACTGTTGAGAGCAATTAACTTCAGTTGGGGGAACAGTGAGCAGTCTCTTGCTGCTTGAGGTATGACACATTCTAACAAGACGATGTAATGCTGGAAGCTGTCATTTTCCCTCTGGGATCCGGTAAGCCATGTTTATTACGATTGTAAATAAGGGCTTCAAAAAGGGCTTATTAAGACTGTAGACTTTTTTTGGGCTAAATAGATTGATTATTAACACATATTTAGCCTTGAGGAATCATTTTATCTGGGTATTTTGATATAATAATATCGGCAGGCACTGTTTTAGACACCTTATTCTTTAGGGGCTTTCCCAAAGCATAGGCAGAGCCTCATTTTCGCGCCGGTGTTGCGCACTTGTTTTTGAGAGGCATGGCATGCAGTCGCATGTGAGAGGAGCTCTGATACTTAGAAAAGACTTTCTGAAGGCGTCATTTGGTATCGTATTCCCCTTGGGGCTTGGTTGGGTCTCAGCAAAGCAGATACCAGGGACTGTAAAGGGGTTAAAGTTCAAAACGGCTCCGGTTCCGTTATTTTAAGGGTTAAAGCTTCCAAATTTGGTGTGCAATACTTTTAAGGCTTTAAGACACTGTGGTGAAAATTTGGTAAATTTTGAACAATTCCTTCATGTTTTTTCGCATTTGCAGTAATAAAGTGTGTTCAGTTTAAAATTTAAAGTGACAGTAACGGTTTTATTTTAAAACGTTTTTTGTACTTGTTATCAAGTTTATGCCTGTTTAACATGTCTGAACTACCAGATAGACTGTGTTCTGAATGTGGGGAAGCCAGAATTCCTATTCATTTAAATAAATGTGATTTATGTGACAATGACAATGATGCCCAAGATGATTCCTCAAGTGAGGGGAGTAAGCATGGTACTGCATCATTCCCTCCTTCGTCTACACGAGTCTTGCCCACTCAGGAGGCCCCTAGTACATCTAGCGCGCCAATACTCCTTACTATGCAACAATTAACGGCTGTAATGGATAATTCTGTCAAAAACATTTTAGCCAAAATGAACACTTATCAGCGTAAGCGCGACTGCTCTGTTTTAGATACTGAAGAGCATGACGACGCTGATATTAATATTTCTGAAGGGCCCCTAACTCAGTCTGATGGGGCCAGGGAGGTTTTGTCTGAGGGAGAAATTACTGATTCAGGGAACATTTCTCAACAAGCTGAACCTGATGTGATTGCATTTAAATTTAAGTTGGAACATCTCCGCATTCTGCTTAAGGAGGTATTATCCACTCTGGATGATTGTGACAAGTTGGTCATCCCAGAGAAACTATGTAAAATGGACAAGTTCCTAGAGGTGCCGGGGCTCCCAGAAGCTTTTCCTATACCCAAGCGGGTGGCGGACATTGTTAATAAAGAATGGGAAAGGCCCGGTATTCCTTTCGTCCCTCCCCCCATATTTAAAAAATTGTTTCCTATGGTCGACCCCAGAAAGGACTTATGGCAGACAGTCCCCAAGGTCGAGGGAGCGGTTTCCACTTTAAACAAACGCACCACTATACCCATAGAGGATAGTTGTGCTTTCAAAGATCCTATGGATAAAAAATTAGAAGGTTTGCTTAAAAAGATGTTTGTTCAGCAGGGTTACCTTCTACAACCAATTTCATGCATTGTCCCTGTCGCTACAGCCGCATGTTTCTGGTTCGATGAGCTGATAAAGGCGGTCGACAGTGATTCTCCTCCTTATGAGGAGATTAAGGACAGAATCAATGCTCTCAAATTGGCTAATTCTTTCACCCTAGACGCCACTTTGCAATTGGCTAGGTTAGCGGCTAAGAATTCTGGGTTTGCTATTGTGGCGCGCAGAGCGCTTTGGTTGAAATCTTGGTCGGCTGATGCGTCTTCCAAGAACAAGCTACTTAACATTCCTTTCAAGGGGAAAACGCTGTTTGGCCCTGACTTGAAAGAGATTATCTCGGATATCACTGGGGGTAAGGGCCACGCCCTTCCTCAGGATCGGCCTTTCAAGGCAAAAAATAAACCTAATTTTCGTCCCTTTCGTAGAAACGGACCAGCCCAAAGTGCTACGTCCTCTAAGCAAGAGGGTAATACTTCTCAAGCCAAGCCAGCTTGGAGACCAATGCAAGGCTGGAACAAGGGAAAGCAGGCCAAGAAACCTGCCACTGCTACCAAGACAGCATGAAATGTTGGCCCCCGATCCGGGACCGGATCTGGTGGGGGGCAGACTCTCTCTCTTCGCTCAGGCTTGGGCAAGAGATGTTCTGGATCCTTGGGCGCTAGAAATAGTCTCCCAAGGTTATCTTCTGGAATTCAAGGGACTTCCCCCAAGGGGGAGGTTCCACAGGTCTCAGTTGTCTTCAGACCACATAAAAAGACAGGCATTCTTACATTGTGTAGAAGACCTGTTAAAAATGGGAGTGATTCATCCCGTTCCATTAAGAGAACAAGGGATGGGGTTCTACTCCAATCTGTTTATAGTTCCCAAAAAAGAGGGAACGTTCAGACCAATCTTAGATCTCAAGATCTTAAACAAGTTTCTCAAGGTTCCATCGTTCAAGATGGAAACCATTCGAACTATTCTTCCTTCCATCCAGGAAGGTCAATTCATGACCACGGTGGATTTAAAGGATGCGTATCTACATATTCCTATCCACAAGGAACATCATCGGTTCCTGAGGTTCGCATTCCTGGACAAACATTACCAGTTCGTGGCGCTTCCTTTCGGATTAGCCACTGCTCCAAGGATTTTCACAAAGGTACTAGGGTCCCTTCTAGCTGTGCTAAGACCAAGGGGCATTGCTGTAGTACCTTACTTGGACGACATTCTGATTCAAGCGTCGTCCCTTCCTCAAGCAAAGGCTCACACGGACATTGTCCTGGCCTTTCTCAGATCTCACGGATGGAAAGTGAATGTGGAAAAGAGTTCTCTATCTCCGTCAACAAGGGTTCCCTTCTTGGGAACAATAATAGACTCCTTAGAAATGAGGATTTTTCTGACAGAGGCCAGAAAAACAAAACTTCTAGACTCTTGTCGGATACTCCATTCCGTTCCTCTTCCTTCCATAGCTCAGTGCATGGAAGTGATCGGGTTGATGGTAGCGGCAATGGACATAGTTCCTTTTGCACGCATTCATCTAAGACCATTACAACTGTGCATGCTCAGTCAGTGGAATGGGGACTATACAGACTTGTCTCCGAAGATACAAGTAAATCAGAGGACCAGAGACTCACTCCGTTGGTGGCTGTCCCTGGACAACCTGTCACGAGGGATGACATTCCGCAGACCAGAGTGGGTCATTGTCACGACCGACGCCAGTCTGATGGGCTGGGGCGCGGTCTGGGGATCCCTGAAAGCTCAGGGTCTTTGGTCTCGGGAAGAATCTCTTCTACCGATAAATATTCTGGAACTGAGAGCGATATTCAATGCTCTCAAGGCTTGGCCTCAGCTAGCGAGGGCCAAGTTCATACGGTTTCAATCAGACAACATGACAACTGTTGCGTACATCAACCATCAGGGGGGAACAAGGAGTTCCCTGGCGATGGAAGAAGTGACCAAAATCATTCTATGGGCGGAGTCTCACTCCTGCCACCTGTCTGCTATCCACATCCCAGGAGTGGAAAATTGGGAAGCGGATGTCGTCAGACATTGCATCCGGGGGAGTGGGAACTCCATCCGGAAATCTTTGCCCAAGTCACTCAGCGGTGGGGCATTCCAGACATGGATCTGATGGCCTCTCGTCAGAACTTCAAAGTTCCTTGCTACGGGTCCAGATCCAGGGATCCCAAGGCGGCTCTAGTGGATGCACTAGTAGCACCTTGGACCTTCAAACTAGCTTATGTGTTCCCGCCGTTTCCTCTCATCCCCAGGCTGGTAGCCAGGATCAATCAGGAGAGGGCGTCGGTGATCTTGATAGCTCCTGCGTGGCCACGCAGGACTTGGTACGCAGATCTGGTGAATATGTCATCGGCTCCTCCTTGGAAGCTACCTTTGAGACGAGACCTTCTTGTTCAGGGTCCGTTCGAACATCCGAATCTGGTTTCACTCCAGCTGACTGCTTGGAGATTGAACGCTTGATCTTATCGAAGCGAGGATTCTCAGATTCTGTTATCGATACTCTTGTTCAGGCCAGAAAGCCTGTAACTAGAAAGATTTACCACAAAATTTGGAAAAAATATATCTGTTGGTGTGAATCTAAAGGATTCCCTTGGGACAAGGTTAAGATTCCTAGGATTCTATCCTTCCTTCAAGAAGGATTGGAAAAAGGATTATCTGCAAGTTCCCTGAAGGGACAGATTTCTGCCTTGTCTGTGTTACTTCACAAAAAGCTGGCCGCTGTGCCAGATGTTCAAGCCTTTGTTCAGGCTCTGGTTAGAATTAAGCCTGTTTACAAACCTTTGACTCCTCCTTGGAGTCTCAATTTAGTTCTTTCAGTTCTTCAGGGGGTTCCGTTTGAACCCTTGCATTCCGTTGATATTAAGTTATTATCTTGGAAAGTTTTGTTTTTAGTTGCAATTTCTTCTGCTAGAAGAGTTTCAGAATTATCTGCTCTGCAGTGTTCTCCTCCTTATCTGGTGTTCCATGCAGATAAGGTGGTTTTACGTACTAAACCTGGTTTTCTTCCAAAAGTTGTTTCTAACAAAAACATTAACCAGGAGATTATCGTACCTTCTCTGTGTCCGAAACCAGTTTCAAAGAAGGAACGTTTGTTGCACAATTTGGATGTTGTTCGCGCTCTAAAATTCTATTTAGATGCTACAAAGGATTTTAGACAAACATCTTCCTTGTTTGTTGTTTATTCTGGTAAAAGGAGAGGTCAAAAAGCAACTTCTACCTCTCTCTCTTTTTGGATTAAAAGCATCATCAGATTGGATTACGAGACTGCCGGACGGCAGCCTCCCGAAAGAATCACGGCTCATTCCACTAGGGCTGTGGCTTCCACATGGGCCTTCAAGAACGAGGCTTCTGTTGATCAGATATGTAGGGCAGCGACTTGGTCTTCACTGCACACTTTTACCAAATTTTACAAGTTTGATACTTTTGCTTCTTCTGAGGCTATTTTTGGGAGAAAGGTTTTGCAAGCCGTGGTGCCTTCCATTTAGGTGACCTGATTTGCTCCCTCCCTTCATCCGTGTCCTAAAGCTTTGGTATTGGTTCCCACAAGTAAGGATGACGCCGTGGACCGGACACCTATGTTGGAGAAAACAGAATTTATGTTTACCTGATAAATTACTTTCTCCAACGGTGTGTCCGGTCCACGGCCCGCCCTGGTTTTTTTAATCAGGTCTGATAATTTATTTTCTTTAACTACAGTCACCACGGTACCATATGGTTTCTCCTATGCAAATATTCCTCCTTAACGTCGGTCGAATGACTGGGGTAGGCGGAGCCTAGGAGGGATCATGTGACCAGCTTTGCTGGGCTCTTTGCCATTTCCTGTTGGGGAAGAGAATATCCCACAAGTAAGGATGACGCCGTGGACCGGACACACCGTTGGAGAAAGTAATTTATCAGGTAAACATAAATTCTGTTTTTCCATCCCCCCGCCAATAACAGACGGAGGGGGGGGGGAGGACAAGGAGATCATCAACCACAACATCAGTACAAAGAGCAGAGAAGGTATCCCCAGAGAAGAGGTCGGAGCCGGGGAAACTACACAATGTATTGAACCTATCTGATGTAATACTGAATAATGATGAACTGGAGGTACTTAGCCTGGGTCTTTCATTTGTACCTACGGCAGACTTTGATTTATTCAGGACACTATTATTCGAAACCTCACCCTAAAGAAATTCTTTCATGAAAATGAGGGAGCAAGTAATGAGAGCCATGTGTCCATTTCTAATCTAGGCCCAAGAGAAGGGGGGTTGACGGAAACATATGATTTCCAGGAATTATGTGATATCAGGGCCCTGGAGTCACTTGA
The DNA here is from genome assembly GCF_027579735.1 of Bombina bombina. NCBI lineage: Eukaryota > Metazoa > Chordata > Amphibia > Anura > Bombinatoridae > Bombina > Bombina bombina. The sequence continues at coordinate 387,594,455 of NC_069503.1, read as the reverse complement.
AGAGGAGGGAGGTTCACCAGGTGTGAATACTGTGATTCCCCCTTCTTTCAAATCTAAGTCGTCATTTTACCCCATTCAGAGCAGGGGGCGAACCCTAGAAATTTTCCAGAAGAGGGTAGAGCAAGACCTGACCAAATTACATTATTCATCTAGGAGAGGTCAGGGGTGTAATATTACTCTCAAGCAGAAAAGGGCACTTGAAAACCTAGCCAAGAATGACAATATAGTGATCAGGGCCGCTGATAAGGGAGGAACTATAGTGGTCCTGAACACCAGTGATTTCAGAAATGAGGCATACAGACAGTTAAGAAACACTGACGACTATATCAGTCTGCCAGGTGATCCAACGAGGGGCTTCCAGAAGCAGTTGGCCTCCCTAGTAGATGATGGGGTCGAACTTGGGTATATTGATATTCATACACAGGAATATCTTTTGGTGTCGAATCCTGCAATAGCAACGTTTAATCATTTGCCCAAGGTCCACAAATCCATTGATAATGTGCGGGGGAGGCCAATTGTGAGTGGAATTCGCTCCCTCTTGGAGCATTTGTCAGAGTGGTTAGACCACATTCTACAGCCCTTAGTGGGGTCTCTGTGGAGTTACTTGTCGGACACAAAGCATGTGCTGAATCTCCTCTCTCGTGTGGAGTGGAGGCCACACTATTTGTGGCTGACAGCTGACGTTAAATCGCTTTACACCTCCATACCACACGAGAAGGGGATACAGGCGGTCCGGTTCTTCCTTGAGAGACAGTACGGTACCACATCAGATTTTGTTGACTGTATTAGAAGTCACTCGATTTCTTCTCAGTCACAACTATTTTGAGTTCGGGGGGGATTTCTTTCTCCAGAGGCGTGGGACGGCCATGGGGGCTAAGTTTGCCCCCTCCTACGCTAACCTCTTCATGGGTTGGTGGGAGCTGTCCCACGTCTATGGAGAGGGAAATCCCTTCAGAAGGAATATCATTTGGTACGGATGGTTTATTGATGACCTCCTTTTTATTTGGGAGGGCAATACGTCCGATCTCCAAGATTTCATCAATAGTTTGGATGATGAGGGCATGGGAATTCAGTTTACGAATGAGATACAGCATGATACCATCAACTTTCTGGATGTCACCTTAAAAGGTACCATTAGCCAGGGTATATGTTCTGAGACATATCGAAAGCCCATTTCAGGAAACTCATTGTTGCACGCTGACAGTTGCCACCCTCAGGGAGTATTCAAGGGGGTGGCCAAGGGTCCGTTTATTCGACTGAAGAGAAACTGTAGTGAGCCTGGTACGTATGAGAACCAAGCGGATGATCTCTCTAAGAGACTCCAGGATAGAGGCTACAGGATGTCTGTCAGAAACAGTGCCAGAAACAGTGTGAGAAACATTCCCAGGACCAAACTCTTGGAATCCACTAAAGTTGGAGCCAGGAATAAAGGTCAAAGAGAGGGTCTCAAGGAAAGGGTCACCTTTTTAACTGAATACTCAAGGCAGTACCGGGCCATATGTGGGATAGTAGGTAAACATTTTGGACTGTTGGCAGCTGATGACAATCTACAAGAGGTGGTGGGAAGGGGTATCAGGTGTTCCTATAGAAAGAATAGATCGATTGGCAACTTAGTAGCTCCAACCAGATTAAAGAGGACAGAGGGAGTTACATCGTCATGGCTAAGTGTCAAAGGCACATTCCGTTGTCACCATCGGACGTGTGTGGCCTGTGAGAGACTAGTGACAGGGGATACATTCCGTTCCCTCAACACTGGACAGGAGTTTAAGATAAATTGTTGCCTTAATTGTAGGTCTACATTCATCATTTATGTGATTAGTTGTGATGCATGCTCTGTTCAATACGTAGGACTCACTACGAGAGAGGCCAGAACACGCATAAAGGAACACCTTGCAGATATTAGAGCAGGTGTCCTCACTACCCCTCTTGTAAATCACTTCTCAGGTTTTCACTCTAAGGATGTCTCAACATTCTCATGGACCATTATTGAACGAATAGCTCCTTTAAAGGGGGGACAAGACAGAAATCGGATGTTGGGGGAGAGGGAGGTCTTCTGGATCTTTAATCTCAAAACTAGGGTTCCAGGGGGCCTCAATTCAGAGTATGACCTCATTAACTTTTGGTGACCATCTAGGGTCAACATACCTGCCCTCCCCCCTACTTCACTCTCTTCTCTCTCCCTGTACCCTTTCTAAGAGATGACTTTAACATTTATACTTACTAACTCTCTAAATTTAATCCCCCGTACCCCGAAATCAGTCAATCCCCTACCCACTTAGTGATATTTATACATATTATTCTTATATATATGTTTACCAGTGATGGTCTGTGGGATGTTGATATACCCTAAACACCGGTCCCTCCCCCTACCAGGGTTCCAGGGTTCACAGATGTGCCAAGATATAGCTTACATTACACCAGGAATTGATAATAAGCTTCCGTTGGTCTAACTGTTTGATTCTCTCTATACAGAAGATCCTGCTGCCCACTGAAGTTTACGCTCCATGGAGAAATGTACATATTGTCTACATCTATACATATATTTTGTTTGTTCACCTAATATTTAACCCACTCATTTTTTCGTCTATTTATCTATTCACATATCAATAGTCGAGAATGATTTACCTTTATCTGTCAATCAGTATTTGTTGGCAGGGGTTAATCTGAGGTTAGCGGAGGTGAACGTGTCTCTGTTCAACTTCCTTTATTTATTCACTTAAATTCTTTCCCCTTTTGCTGTGTCTTCTATATATATATATTTCCAGCACCATACTTCAATGTGTTTCTTTATTAGATTATATTATATTGTTTATCGTATGGATATTAATGCAGTAACACTCATTTGCTAGCTTGTATTGTAACTCTGTTTTTACTCTACTTGTCAGCAAGGGGCTGGTTTAACACCATGAATCTATTGGTCAGGTTAAGGAGGAGGGTGTGTACCCTCTGACCAATGAGAAACTGGGCTGAGGGTTTTAATAGTGCACAGTGTACTATTTTAGATTAGGTAATGAGTAAGGCTATACGCTGAAACGCGTTTACCAGATATTTTCAGTCCCAGCAAATTTTATGGTAATCCGTGTTTAACCCGGGGTGTTTATCCTATCCCCTCCACCACATTTATTTGTGAACAGTTGTTATTTGTATTTTTGTCTACTCTAATGCCGCGCTACGGCGCATGGTTTCAATAAACCTTTTCATTTTGCATTCCACCCGGTTTGTGCTCCTCCATACTTTTTTTGCTTTTCTTTGGAGATTGAAACTTTAGTCCTAGCCAAGAGAGGTTTTTCTGAAACCGTGATTGATACTCTATTTCAGACGAGGAAGCCAGTCACTCGACGCATCTACCATAAGGTGAGGAGAGTTTACTTGTCCTAGTGTGAGAGACATGGATATCCTTGGCACAAGGTGAAGGTATCCAGGATGTTGTCCTTTCTCCAAGATGGTTTGGAGGAGGATCTTGCCGCTAGTTCCTTGAAGGGACAGATCTCGGCTCTATCAGTGTTTTTGCATAGGAAAGTCGCTGAGCTCCCTGACATTCAGTCCTTTGTTCAGGCCTATGTTTAGACAGTCTGCTTCCCCGTGGAGCTTGAATTTGGTTCTTAAAGTTTTACAGAGGGCTCCGTTTGAGCCTATGCATTCTCTTGACATAAAGATACTGTCTTGGAAGGTTCTGTTCCTGTTAGCCATTGCATCAGCCCGCAGAGTTTCTGAACTGGCGGCCTTGCAACATGAGCCCCCTTATCTGGTGTTTCACACAAATAAGGCTGTTCTTCGCACTGGCTTGAGATTTCTTCCCAAGGTGGTGTCTGACCGTAACATCAATCAGGAAATAGTTGTTCCTTCTTTGTGTCCTAGCCCCTCTTCTTCGAAGGAGAGGCTTCTTCATAATCTGGATGTGGTTCGTGCCTTGAAGTTCTATCTTCAGGTGACTAAGGATTTCAGACAATCTAACTCTTTTTGTAGTCTATTCAGGGAAGTGCAGGGGTCAGCGGCCTCTGCTGCTACTTTGTCTTTTTAGCTGAGGACCCTGATACGCCTCGCCTATGAGACGGCGGGACACAAGCCCCCTCAGGATTATGGCTCAAGTTTTACAAATTTGACGTCTTTGCTTCTGCAGAAGCTGTTTTTGGAAGAAAGGTTCTACCCTGATATTTCTCCTACTGTTCCTTGTTCCCTCGGCAGAATGACTGGGGGATGAGGGGAGTGGGGGAGGTATTTAAGCCTTTGGCTGGGGGGGTCTGCCTCCTCCTTGTGGCCAGGTTCTTAATTCCCATAAGTAATGAATGAAGCCGTGGACTCTCCTCCCCACAATGGAAATGAAATTATCAGGTAAGCATAAATTATTTTTGACATTTTAAGGCCGTTATGGCATTCTATTCTGTCCTAACCGCGCCAGGTTTTAGCGCAGTTAGGACAGAATAGAACGTCCTAGCCATTTGGCTGTCCTGAAGCCAACGGCGCTTCCTGTATGCGATTGCGGTCTGGAGGGTGTGCCTAGCGTCATATGGATGCCCCCCTGAACCGATCCCATCATTGAAATCTCACGATTGCGGGATTTCAATTTGTTTACATCGGAACGTTGTTTCAATGTAGACAAAGTAACCCAGTCATCAAAGGGTTAACCCGGTTTACACAACATTTTAAGTCCGCTTCAGAGAAGCAATGCACTACTGGGACCTAGCTGGTGTTTGTTGGTTATGTACAAGTGTTTCTTGTCATTGGCTCACCAGATGAGTAAAGTTAGATCTCAGTAGTGCATTGCGGCTCTGGAGCAGACTTTAACTATAAACTATGTTTTTAACACATTTGCAGGATTAAACACATATATGCAGGCAGTATTGCAGCAATCAAATATTCTAACATTTTAGAGTTATTTTTTCTTTTTGTACTTGTGTCCCCCTTTTAGTTCTAGCTTATAAGTGAATAAATGCTGGCTGGAAAGGGTAGAGTTAGTGTAGATCTAGGAGGCCCTCTGAAGCCTGGAAGTTTTTGTTCTCCATGCAGACATGAGACATACTCTACAGTTTAATTGTTTACTGCAATTGTTTATTTTAAATAAGTGCATAGAGGGAAAAAAATTAGATTGTCATTTAAAGATCTTTCATTCTCAGGTGATCCTGCCCCACCATCTCCACGCCTCAGCTTGTCTGATGTTACAAACCTATCTGGATCCTCTGCCATCATAGACTCTAGAAAACTTTCATACCCATTTTTTAATGGGAATGAATGTAGGACATCTGGAACTCCGATACGGAAACGCCGGTGCACAGTTACTGTTAATTATGCAGAGCCAAAGCTTTGCAGGTAGCTATACATGATTTCATTAATTGTTTAATTCTTTAATTTACTAAAGATGAAAGTGAAATTTTGTTACGGATTATGTGTAGTGTTTGGTGTCTTCTCTACATATAAATATATTTTTAGATTTAATATATTTTTTTTTTCCCTCTCTCTTTACAGCAAACTTAGAAGAGGAGATCCTTTTACTGATACAGAATTTTTACATTCTCCAATTTTTAAGCAGAAGGATGCAAAGCGCAAGTCATTTAAGAGGCAGTCACTTGCAAAATATAATGAGGCATTTGTAGGCTGCCGTTAAGTACAAAATAAATATACAGCATTGTGAATTGTTCTGACTTTCTTAACCATTATCTTGGTTTGCCAATTTTAAGAGATGTTTTTATGACTTCATTATATTAAAGATGATTTTGTAAATATTTTTCTCCTAAAGATTTTTATTTAATGTGCTTATATAAATTGTAAAATTGTAAATATTTTAAATGTAAATTGTTTTCGTTAATGTGCAAATATATATTTTTTTGTTCACACTTTGGATTTCTTCAGTTCATTTCCCCCCTAATATTTTGGGTATCAAACCAGCATAAAATATATGAAGTCTCTAAACCTTGTAGTATACCTTTCTTTCTTATGACATAGTGAGTCCACAGGATCATCAATTTACTGTTGGTAATATCACTCCTGGCCAGCAGGAGGAGGCAAAGAGATCCACAGCAAAGCTGTTAAGTATCACTTCCCTTCCCACAAACCCCAGTCATTCTCTTTGCCTTAGGTGCAAGGAGGAGGTGAACATTTTAGGTGTCTGTACAAGATTCTTCTATCAAGAGGTTTGCTTTGATCTTCTCTGTCATGTTGGGTTTAGCTGTACTCCACGTTAGTCTATTCAGGAGGGCTGTGGTAGCTTTAAAGCAGTTAGGAACTTGTGGGGAGGTCCTCATGTCGTTTTTCTAACAATATTGCTGCCCTTCTACTGTATGCCAGAGTAGGCTTACTCCCTTTCATGATGCTGTGTTCCTGTTGGACAGAAGGTGCAGGTAAGTGCCATTTATTCTTTTTTAAGAACCTGGCACCGAAGCTGATTAAGAATAACGCACCTTTTTACTGGGACATATGTCTTCCTGAGGCCAGGAAGATTTATTTTAACAGGCTGACAGGGCACTGTGGGACCTAGGTGAGAGACTTGTTGGTTTAACAGTTTTTTTTTGGTGGCTCAGTTCAAGAGGGCTATGTATAGTCAATTTGGCTGGTGAAACTTTTGCCAAATTGGTAATTTTACTCCTGCGTTAATAGCAGGCTGTTAACGGATCCATTCTGTTTTTCGCCGATTGGCCCATAGTCACTACAGTGACGTCATAGGAGGTGGACTTCTCTTCCCCAGATGCGATGCACGCCTTCTCTTGGCGCCCTTTCTTTTTGAATATTGTGTCTGCCTTCCTTAAATGACCTACAGCTGTTCTGAGTAGAACCGGACTTCTTTTACAGCAAGACAGCTTATCGGAGGTCAGGTAGACACCACAGCATAACGCTGTGGTGTAGTGGTGTCTAGAGGAAATATTATAGCAAACAAATAAACATTCTCATTTTCTAATATTGTTCATTGTGGGCCTGATTTATATTTCATATTTAGTATAAATTGCAGGGGGCAGAGTCTTAAAGAGGCAGCTCCGTTTTTGCAACAAAAATAGTTATATATTTTTCTCCAACATAGGTGTGTCCGGTCCACGGCGTCATCCTTACTTGTGGGATATTCTCTTCCCCAACAGGAAATGGCAAAGAGCCCAGCAAAGCTGGTCACATGATCCCTCCTAGGCTCCGCGTACCCCAGTCATTCTCTTTGCCGTTGTACAGGCAACATCTCCAAGGAGATGGCTTAGAGTTTTTTAGTGTTTAACTGTAGTTTTTATTATTCAATCAAGAGTTTGTTATTTTAAAATAGTGCTGGTATGTACTATTTACTCTGAAACAGAAAAGAGATGAAGATTTCTGTTTGTATGAGGAAAATGATTTTAGCAACCGTTACTAAAATCCATGGCTGTTCCACACAGGACTGTTGAGAGGAATTAACTTCAGTTGGGGGAACAGTGAGCAGTCTTTTGCTGCTTGAGGTATGACACATTCTAACAAGACGATGTAATGCTGGAAGCTGTCATTTTCCCTATGGGATCCGGTAAGCCATTTTTATTCAGATAGTAAATAAGGGCTTATTAAGACTGTAGACATTTTCTGGGCTAAATCGATCATATTTACACATATTTAGCCTTGAGGAATCATTTAATCTGGGTATTTTTTGTAAAATAATATCGGCAGGCACTGTTTTAGACACCTTATTGTATAGGGGCTTTCCCTAATCATAGTCAGAGCCTCATTTTCGCGCCGGTATGGCGCACTTGTTTTTGAGAACAGCATGACATGCAGCTGCATGTGTGTGGAGCTCTGATACATAGAAAAGTCTTTCTGAAGGCATTATTTGGTATCGTATTCCCTTTTGGGCTTGGTTGGGTCTCAGCAAAGCAGATTCCAGGGACTGTAAAGGGGTTAAATATAAAAACGGCTCCGGTTCCGTTATTTTAAGGGTTAAAGCTTCCAAATTTGGTGTGCAATACTTTTAAGGCTTTAAGACACTGTGGTGAAATTTTGGTGAATTTTGGACAATTCCTTCATACTTTTTCGCAATTGCAGTAATAAAGTGTGTTCAGTTTAAAATTTAAAGTGACCGTAACGGTTTTATTTTAAAACGTTTTTTGTGCTTTGTTATCAAGTTTATGCCTGTTTAACATGTCTGAACTACCAGATAGATTATGTTCTGACTGTGGGGAAGCCAAGGTTCCTTCTCATTTAAATAGATGTGATTTATGTCATAAAAAATTTAGAAAAAATGATGCCCAAGATGATTCCTCAAGTGAGGGGAGTAAGCATGGTACTGCATCATCCCCTCCTTCGTCTACACCAGTCTTGCCCATACAGGAGGCCCCTAGTACATCTAGTGCGCCAATACTCCTTACTATGCAACAATTAACGGCTGTAATGGATAATTCTATCAAAAACATTTTAGCCAATATGCCCACTTATCAGCGAAAGCGCGACTGCTCTGTTTTAGAAAATACTGAAGAGCATGAGAACGCTGATGATTTTGTTTCTGAAGGGCCCCTACACCAGTCTGAGGGAACCAGGGAGGTTTTGTCTGAGGGAGAAATTTCAGATTCAGGAAAAATTTCTCAACAAGCTGAACCTGATGTGATTACTTTTAAAATTAAGTTGGAACATCTCCGCGCTCTGCTTAAGGAGGTGTTATCCAATTTGGATGATTGTGATTATCTGGTCATTCCAGAAACACTATGTAAAATGGACTAGTTCCTAGAGGCCCCGGGGCCCCCCGAAGCTTTTCCTATACCCAAGCGGGTGGCGTACATTGTTAATAAAGAATGGGACAGGCCCGGTATACCTTTCGTACCTCCCCCTATATTTAAAGAAAATTGTTTCCTATAGTCGACCCCAGAAAGGACTTATGGCAGACAGTCCCCAAGGTCGAGGGGGCGGTTTCTACTCTAAACAAGCGCACCACTATACCCATAGAAGATAGTTGTACTTTCCAAGATCCTATGGATAAAAAATTAGAAGGTTTGCTAAAAAAGATGTTTGTTCAGCAAGGTTACCTTCTACAACCAATTGCATGCATTGTCCCTGTCACTACAGCCGCGTGTTTCTGGCTCGATGAGCTAGAAAAGGCGATTATTAGTAATTCTTCTTCTTATGAGGAGATTATGGACAGAATTCGTGCTCTTAAATTGGCTAATTCTTTCACCCTAGACGCCACCTTGCAATTGGCTAGGTTAGCGGCGAAAAATTCTGGGTTTGCTATTGTGGCGCGCAGAGCGCTTTGGTTAAAATCTTGGTCAGCGGATGCGTCTTCCAAGAACAAATTGCTTGACATTCCTTTCAAGGGGAAAACACTGTTTGGCCCTGACTTGAAAGAGATTATCTCTGATATCACTGGGGGCAAGGGCCACGCCCTTCCTCAGGATAGGTCTTTCAAGGCCAAAAATAAACCTAATTTTCGTCCCTTTCGCAGAAACGGACCAGCCCCAAGTGCTACGTCCTCTAAGCAGGAGGGTAATACTTCTCCAGCCAATCCAGCCTGGAGAATGCAAGGCTGGAACAAAGGAAAGCAGGCCAAGAAACCTGCCACTGCTCCCAAGACAGCATGAGATGCGGGCTCCCGATCCGGGACCGGATTTGGTGGGGGGCAGACTCTCTCTCTTCACTCAGGCTTGGGCAAGAGATGTTCTGGATCCTTGGGCGCTAGAAATAGTCTCCCAAGGTTATCTTCTGGAGGTGATTCATCCTGTTCCATTAAAAGAACAAGGGATGGGGTTCTACCCCAATCTGTTCGTAGTTCCCAAAAAAGAGGGAACGTTCAGACCAATCTTAGATCTCAAGATCCTAAACAAGTTTCTCAAGGTTCCATCGTCCAAAATGGAAACCATTCGAACAATCCTTCCATCCAGGAAGGTCAATTCTTGACCACGGTGGATTTAAAGGATGCGTATCTACATATTCCTATCCACAAGGAACATCATCGGTTCCTAAGGTTCGCATTCCTGGACAAGCATTACCAGTTCGTGGCGCTTCCTTTCGGATTAGCCACTGCTCCAAGGATTTTCACAAAGGTACTAGGGTCCCTTCTGGCGGTGCTAAGACCAAGGGGCATTGCTGTAGTACCTTACTTGGACGACATTCTGATTCAAGCGTCGTCCCTTCCTCAAGCAAAGGCTCACACGGACATAGTCCTGGCCTTTCTCAGATCTCACGGAGGAAAGTGAACGTGGAAAAGAGTTCTCTATCTCCGTCGACAAGAGTTCCCTTCTTGGGAACAATAATAGACTCCTTAGAAATTAGGATTTTTCTGGCAGAGACCAGAAAAACAAAACTTCTAAACTCTTGTCGGATACTTCATTCCGTTCCTCTTCCTTCCATAGCGCAGTGCATGGAAGTGATAGGTTTGATGGTAGCGGCAATGGACATAGTTCCTTTTGCGCGCATTCATCTAAGACCATTACAACTGTGTATGCTCAGTCTGTGGAATGGGGACTATACAGAGACTCACTCCGTTGGTGGCTGTCCCTGGACAACATGTCACAAGGGGTGACCTCCTGTAGACCAGAGTGGGTCATTGTCACGACCAACGCCAGTCTGATGGGCTGGGGCGCAGTCTGGGGATCCCTGAAAGCTCAGGGTCTTTGGTCTCGGGAAGAATCTCTTCTACCGATAAATATTCTGGAACTGAGAGCGATATTCAATGCTCTCAAGGCTTGGCCTCAGCTAGCGAGGGCCAAGTTCATACGGTTTCAATCAGACAACATGACGACTGTTGCGTACATTAACCATCAGGGGGGAACAAGGAGTTCCCTGGCGATGGAAGTAGTGACCAAAATCATTCAATGGGCGGAGACTCGCTCCTGCCACCTGTCTGCAATCCACATCCCAGGAGTGGAAAATTGGGAAGCGGATTTTCTGAGTCGTCAGACATTGCATCCGGGGGAGTGGGAACTCCATCCGGAAATCTTTGCCCAAATCACTCAACTGTGGGGCATTCCAGACATGGATCTGATGGCCTCTCGTCAGAACTTCAAGGTTCCTTGCTACGGGTCCAGATCCAGGGATCCCAAGGCGACTCTAGTAGATGCACTAGTAGCACCTTGGACCTTCAAACTAGCTTATGTATTCCCGCCGTTTCCTCTCATCCCCAGGCTGGTAGCCAGGATCAATCAGGAGAGGGCGTCGGTGATCTTGATAGCTCCTGCGTGGCCACGCAGGACTTGGTATGCAGATCTGGTGAATATGTCATCGGCTCCACCATGGAAGCTACCTTTGAGACGAGACCTTCTTGTTCAAGGTCCGTTCGAACATCCGAATCTGGTCCCACTCCAGCTGACTGCTTGGAGATTGAACGCTTGATCTTATCAAAGCGAGGGTTCTCAGATTCTGTTATTGATACTCTTGTTCAGGCCAGAAAGCCTGTAACTAGAAACATTTACCACTAAATTTGGAAAAAATATATCTGTTGGTGTGAATCTAAAGGATTCCCTTGGGACAAGGTTAAGATTCCTAAGATTCTATCCTTCCTTCGAGAAGGATTGAAAAAAGGATTATCTGCAAGTTCCTTGATGGGACAGATTTCTGCCTTGTCTGTGTTACTTCACAAAAAGCTGGCAGCTGTGCCAGATGTTCAAGCCTTTGTTCAGGCTCTGGTTAGAATCAAGCCTGTCTACAAACATTTGACTCCTCCTTGGAGTCTCAACTTAGTTCTTTCAGTTCTTCAGGGGGTTCCGTTTGAACCCTTACATTCCGTTGCAATTTCTTCTGCTAGAAGAGTTTCAGAATTATCTGCTCTGCAGTGTTCTCCTCCTTATCTGGTGTTCCATGCAGATAAGGTGGTTTTACGTACTAAACCTGGTTTTCTTCCAAAAGTTGTTTCTAACAAAAACATTAACCAGGAGATAGTCGTGCCTTCTCTGTGTCCGAAACCAGTTTCGAAGAAGGAACGTTTGTTGCACAATTTGGATGTTGTTCGCGCTCTAAAATTCTATTTAGATGCTACAAAGGATTTTAGACAAACATCTTCCTTGTTTGTTGTGTATTCTGGTAAAAGGAGAGGTCAAAAAGCAACTTCTACCTCTCTCTCTTTTTGGATTCAAAGCATCATCAGATTGGCTTACGAGACTGCCGGACGGCAGCCTCCTGAAAGAATCACAGCTCATTCCACTAGGGCTGTGGCTTCCACATGGGCCTTCAAGAACGAGGCTTCTGTTGATCAGATATGTAGGGCAGCGACTTGGTCTTCACTGCACTCTTTTACCAAATTTTACAAGTTTGATATTTTTGCTTCTTCTGAGGCTATTTTTGGGAGAAAGGTTTTGCAAGCCGTGGTGCCTTCCATTTAGGTGACCTGATTTGCTCCCTCCCTTCATCCGTGTCCTAAAGCTTTGGTATTGGTTCCCACAAGTAAGGATGACGCCGTGGACCGGACACACCTATGTTGGAGAAAACAGAATTTATGTTTACCTGATAAATTGCTTTCTCCAACGGTGTGTCCGGTCCACGGCCCGCCCTGGTTTTTTAATCAGGTCTGATATTTTATTTTCTTTAACTACAGTCACCACGGTATCATATGGTTTCTCCTATGCAAATATTCCTCCTTAACGTCGGTCGAATGACTGGGGTAGGCGGAGCCTAGGAGGGATCATGTGACCAGCTTTGCTGGGCTCTTTGCCATTTCCTGTTGGGGAAGAGAATATCCCACAAGTAAGGATGACGCCGTGGACCGGACACACCGTTGGAGAAAGCAATTTATCAGGTAAACATAAATTCTGTTTTTTTTTTTTTTATTCTGTGCAATATGGAGTCAGTGCCCATATCTGTTGAATCATTTAAAATTTGTCAGAATGCCCAAGTGGAACCACTGTTACCTTTTTGTGGATAGACTTTTATTCTGAGCCACCATTCTCTCAAGTGGATGCTGGTCAGGCTATGCCACAGCCTTCTTTACAAATGTCCCAATCTGTACCATAGTCTTATGCAGTGCCCTGTGCTTCCTCTCTTTCTCCTGAGGGAGTGTTTTTGAAAGCTGAAATTGCAGCCCAGGTGTTCTCCGCTGTATCTGAGGCACTAGCGGTCATCCCTATGCTGCAAGCAAAGCGTAAGTGGAAGATTATCGAGTCAGACAGCGGGGTATCTGATCGATCTCAGACTATTCAAGTTGCTCCTTCTCATACGGAAGAGGATACTTCAGTAGCCTCTGAGGGGGAACTCTCAGATGCGGATAGTGTAAATCCTGCTTCTGATGCTGAAGTGGTTTCCTTCGTATTCAAGCTTGAACACCTCCGTGTTTTATTAAAGGAGGTTTTAACTACCTTGGACGACTCTGATATGCCCATCGTTGTCAACCCTAAAAAGTCGAGTAATTTAAATAGATATTTTGATGTTCCATCTCCTGGGGTGGTGTTCCTGACCGGACCACAGAGATTATTACCCGGGAATGGGAGAGGCCAGGGGTACCTTTTTTCCCCCTTTCCCTGTTTTTAGAAAAATAATTCCAGGTCAGACTCCATCAAGGAGTCATGGCAGACGGTCCCAAAGTGGAAGGGGCGATTTCTACTTTGGCTAAGAGAACAACTATCCTATTGAAGATAGTTGCTCTTTCAAAGATCACATGGATAAAAAGCTGGAGGCATATTTAAAGAAGATGTATACTCATCAAGGGTTACAATGGCAACCAGCGGTGTGCATTGCTACAGTAACCAGTGCGGCAGCTTACTGGTTTGACGCCTTGTCTGTGTCATTGCAAACAGAAAATCCCTTGGAGGAGATTCAGGATAGGATAAAGGCTCTAAAGTTAGCTAATTCCTTTATTACTGATGCTTCCTTACAGGTCATCAAGTTGGGAGTCAAAATATCTGGATTTGCTATATTGGCACGTAGAGCCCTATGGTTTAAATCTTGGTCTGCTGATGTTTCTTCCAAATCTAAGCTTTTGGCAATCCCTTACAAGGGAAAGACCTTGTTCGGGCCGGCATTGGCACAACTTATTTCCGATATCACGGGCGGTAAAGGTTCTTTTCTGCCCCAAGACAAGAAGAACAAAATAAAGGGACGTCAGAATAATTTTAGTTTCTTTCTGTAAATTCAGAGGTAAGTCTTCCCCTGCCTCTACCAAACAGGAACAGTCCAAGCCCTTGTGGAAGCCTGGTCAGTCCTAGAGCAAGAGGAAGCAATCCAAGAAACCCGCAGCTGAATCCAAGTCAGCATGAAGGGGTTGCCCAAGTAGGGATCGGTTCAAATTGGGAGCAGACATTCTCTTTTCGCACAAGCTTGGGAGCGAGATGTCCCAGGCCCTTGGGAAGTGGACATTGTATCTCAAGGGTACAAGTTAGAGTTCAAAACCTTTCCTCCCAGAGGAAGGTTCCACCTCTAAAGATTATCTGTAGACCAGACAAAAAGAGAGGCATTCTTGAAATGTGTGCAGGATCTTTCCCTCTTGGGAGTGGTAGTGCCTGTCCCATGTCAGGAACAGGGTCCTGGGTTTTACTCAAACCTGTTTGTGGTTCCCAAAAAAGAGGGAACTTTCAGACCCATTCTAGATCTAAAATTACTAAACAAGTTCCTCAAAGTACCGTACTTCAATATGGAGACTATTCGCTCCATTCTGCTCCTAATACAGGAGGGTCAATTCATGACAACCATAGACTTGAAGGATGCGTACCTACACGTCCCCATTCACAGGGATCATCACAAATATCTGAGGTTTGCCTATCTAGAGAAACATTTTCAATTTGTAGCTCTTCCATTTGGCCTTGCCACAGCTCCCAGAATTTTCTCAAAGGTCTTAGGAGCTCTATTGGTAGTGATTCTGTCTCGAGGAATTGCAGTGGTACCTTATCTGGACGACATTCTGGTTCAGACGCCATCATTTCAACTAGCAGATTCTCATACAAAGAGCTTACTGGCGTTTCTTCGTTCCCATGGTTGGAAGATCAATCTGGGAAAAAGTTCTCTGGTTCCGGCTACAAGTGTGACCTTCTTAGGAACCTTTATAGATTCTCTAGAAATGAGGATTTTTCTGACGGAGGTCAGAAAAGACCAGATTCTGTCCGCTTGCCTGTCCTTACAGTCTGCAACACGACCATCAGTAGCCCAGTGCATGGAGGTAATCGGACTGATGGTGGCTCGGTTTAATTTGAGACCTCTGCAGCTATGCATGCTCGCTCAATGGAACGGGAACTATACAGATCTATCTCAGAGAATAGTTCTGGATCAATCAACAAGGGACTCCCTACCATGGTGGCTGTCACTAGACCATCTGTCCCAGGGGATGTGTTTTCAGAGACCCTCTTGGGTAATTGTGACCATGGATGCCAGCCTGGAAGGTGCAGGGACTTTGGTCTCAGAAATAATCTGCTCCCCCCCATCAACATTCTGGAGTTGAAAGCGATTTTCCATGCCTTGAATGCTTGGCCACAGCTGGCTCTAGCCCGGTTTATCAGATTCCAGACGGACATTATAACCTCAGTGGCCTACATCAACCACGTAGGCTGAGGCTCACAATTCCTATCTATCTGCCATCCACATTCCAGGAATAGACAATTGGGAAGCAGATTTTCTGAGCAGACAGACTTTCCACCCCGGGGAGTGGGAACTCCATCCGGAAGTGTTCTCCAGGTTAACAACCAAATGGGATTACCAGAATTGGATCTGATGACGTCTTGTCAGAACACCAAGCTCCCAAGGTACGGTTCTAGGTCGGGAGACCCTCAAGCCTTTCTGATAGATGGTCTGGCAGTTCCTTGAAATTTTAGGTTGGCATATCTGTTTCCTCAGTTTGCTCTCCTCCTGCGAGTCATCGCTCGGATCAAGCAGGAGAGAGCATTGGTGATTCTAATAGCTCCTGCGTGGCCTTGCAGGATCTGGTATGCAGATCTAGTGGAGATGTCGTCCCTACCTCCATGGAAACTACCTCTCAGTAAGGACCTTCTGCTTCAGGGGCCCTTCCTTCATCCGAATCTCGTTTCTCTGAAGCTGACTGCTTGGAGATTAAACACTTGATTTTAGCCAAGCATGTTTTTTTTTCCGAATCTGTTATCGAGACCATGGTTGCTCATATAAGCCTGTTACTGGAATGATTTACCATAAGATATGGCGTAAATATCTTTATTGGTGCAAATCTAAAGGATATTCCTGGAGTAGGGTTAGGATCCCAAGGATTCTGCCTTTTCTCCATGAAGGCCTTGAGAAAGTGTCATCTGTCTGTACCCTCAAGGGTCAAATTTCTGCTCTTTCCATTCTTCTACACAAGCGTCTGGCAGGTGTGCCAGATGTACAATCCTTTTGTCAGGCCTGTGTTTAAATCGGTTGCTTCACCTTGGAGTCTTAACCTTGTTCTTAAAGTTTTACAACAGGCTCCGTTTTGAGCCTATGCATTCCATAGATATTAAGCTATTATCTTGGCAGGTTTTGTTTCTTACTGCTATTTCTTCTGCTCTGAGAGTTTTTGAACTTTCAGCTTTGCAGTGCGATTCTCCTTATCTGATATTTCATTCGGATAAGACAGTTCTCCATACCAAGTTTGGTCTTCTTCCTAAGGTTGTTTCGGACAAAAATATTAATCAGGAGATTGTTGTTCCTTCTCTCTGCCCTAAGCCTTCCTCTCCCAAGGAGCGGTTGTTACACAACTTAGATGTTGTGAGGGCTCTTAACTTCTATTTGCAGGTTACGAAGAACTTTTGTCAGTCTTCTGCATTGTTTGTTTCTCTAGAAAACGTAAAGGTCAAAAAGCTACTGCTACTTCTCTCTCTGGTTGAGAAGTGTTATTCGTTTGGCATATGAGAGTGTGCGCCAGCAGCCTCCTGAGAGAATTACAGCTCATTCCACCAGGGTAGTGTCTTCCTCTTGGACCTTCAAGAATGAGGCCTCTGTAGAACAGATCTGTAAGGGTGCGACTTGGTGGTCTTTGCATACTTTTTCTAAATTTGTTAAATTCGATACTTTTGCCTCGGCTGAGGCTTCTTTTGGGAGAAAGGTTCTACAAGCAGTGCTGCCTTCTTTTTAGGTTACCTGTCTTGTCCCTCCCTTATCATCTGTATCCTCTAGCTTGGGTATTGATTCCCAACAGTAATTGATGATCCTGTGGACTCACCGTGTCATAAGAAAGAAAACAAAATTTATGCTTACCTGATAAATTTCTTTCTTGACACAGTGAGTCCACAGCCCTCCCTGTTTTTTAATATAAACCTCAGGCACCTCTGCACCTTGTGTTACTTCCTATCTCTCCTTTTTCTTTGGTCGAATGACGGGTTTGTAGGAAGGGAAGTGATACTTAACAGCTTTGCTGTGGTGCTCTTTGCTCTGGTAAGCATACATTTTTTTTTCTATTTTTTTTTAAGCAAGTTTGCCATGTTCTCTCTGAGTTTAGTACAAAGTTCCCATCCCAGAGCCTAGAAATCGGCTGATTGGTGTGTACAAACCCTGAACCATGTGCACAGCATGATCCCACAATCGGTGTCTAAAATCAGCATGGTTGCTAAGTAAATTGATGCCAGTATAGAAGTTCATATATTTAAAGATGAAAGCAGTTTATTTCTTTTTCTAAGCAAGCTTAATTCTATTATGTCTCTTCAATTTTTCAGTTTTGGTATACTTGGCGTAGCTCATATTACAGCTTTTAGATATCCGCAGAGATGAAAATTATAGAATCTATCGTAGCTACAATGTATAATTGTAGTATTGCTATCTTGTGTGTACCGGAAATGCAGCAGCTTTGATGCGATTAGCATTTTTTTTTTTTTAAATTGATGAGTCTGAAAAAATATTGAGTAACCAGACATGGTTGGTTTTATATAGATTTATTTAGAATAATCTAAAGTTAAATATAATTATGATGCAAATAGAGTCAACCACACAAAGAAGGTAGAAGTGATGACCTTGTAATGCAATGTAATAATTTTAATTGTTTGATTTATATTGTCTGTTTCATGAGAGATGGATTTCCCTGAATAAAGTTTTTTTGCTTTTATGCTTGTGGAAAGGTGGTCATTGTCCTTTAATAAAGGGACACTCAAGTCACAATTAAACTTTCATTATTCAGATAGAGCACACAATTTTAAACAATTTTCCAATTCACTTCCATTATCTAAATGGGCACAATCTTTTTATATGCACACTTTCTGAGTCACCAGCTCCTACTAAGCATGTGTAAGATTCACTGAATATACGTATATGCATTTTGTGATTTGCTTATGGCCGTCATGATGCACTGGGAGGGAAAATAGAACCAAGTTTAAAATGTGTCAGAAATATACTACTCATTTGAAATTTTAAACTAAGTACTTTTTGTGTTTTTATTATACATTTTTTCTCTTGCAAGGTGTATCCAGTCCATGGATTCATCCTTACTTGTGGGATATTCTCATTTCCTACAGGAAGTGGCAAAGAGAGCACACAGCAGAGCTGTCCATATAGCTCCCCCCCCCCCCTAGCTCCACCCCCAGTCATTCTCTTTGCCGGCTCTGGCAGCAGGGCCTCTCTACAGGAGGGTAAAGTGAATGTGGTGTTAGATTTGTAGTTTTATATCTTCAATCAAAAGTTTGTTATTTTTAAATGGTACCGGTTTGTACTATTTACTCTCTGGCAGAAATGTGATGAAGAATTCTGCTGAGAGGAAAATGATTTTAGCATGTTGTAACTAAAATCCACTGCTGTTCCCACACAGGACTGAGGAGTACCAGAAAACTTCAGTTGGGGGGAACAGTTTGCAGGCTTAACTGCATTAAGGTATGTTTGTCATCTTTTTTCTAGTCAAGACAAGATAATACTAGAAGACTGACAAGAATCCCCATGTGGGAAGGGTAAGCCATGTTCTGAGACTCAGTATAGAATAAAGGCTTATTTAAGAGGGCTCAATAGGCTGGTTGACACTGTTGCAGGGCAATCGATTATTTTATTTTACAAAATACTCATTGTAGACACTTTTAGGGTGTTCATTACGGAGGGGTTTTCCACATGGCATAATCTTAGTCACCTAATTGGGATTTTGAAGGCCTCACAACTCCAGAGTGGGAGGGGCCTAATTTCGCGCCTCAGTTGCGCAGTTAATATTGACAGACTGTTCATGCTGCTTCACATGGAGGGTCCAGAGACTGAGGACTTCAAGAAGCTTGTTTTCCCCAGAACTAATCCCTAAGGGCAGGTAGGGCCACAGCAGGCTGCTGTGGCAAGGTGCTGTAGTTTGTTAACCGGTTGTGGGCTTTAGGCTGCTCCGGTTTGGGCATTAAGGGGTTAATCTGGCTGAAACTTGTTGTGCAATCATATCGAAGCATTAGGCACATACTTAATTCAAAGGATTTGGTACATTTTTCACTGTTTTGTAAAATTGTGTACGCTTTTTTATTTCTTAAAGGCACAGTACCGTTTATTTCAAATTGTGATTTTTATTTGATTAAAGTGTTTTCCAAGCCTGCTTGTGTATAATACTAATTTGTTAAACATGTCTGAAAAGCCTTGCTCTATGTGTTCAGAAGCCATGGTGGAACCCCCTCTCAAAATGTGTCCCAAGTGCACTGATGTGTCTATACACTTTAAAGATCATATTGTGTCACTTAAAATATAGCCCTAGATGATTCTTTAACTGAAGGTAATGAGGATAGTCCACCTTCCTCTCCCCATGTGTCATCACCAGTTACGCCCGCTCAAGCGATACCTAGTACCTCTAGTGCATTGGCGCCTATTACATTGCAACAACTAGCGACAGTCATGGATAATTCCCTTGCGGCTTTTCTATCCAAACTGCCAGTTTTCCCTATTAAGCGCGATAGCTCTGTTTTAAGAACAGATGAGGAGCAGTCGGAAGCTTTGGGAAGTTTATCTGATGTACCCTCACAACACTCTGAAGTGACGGTGAGGGATTTGATGTCTGAAGGAGAAATTTCTGACTCAGGAAAGGTTTCTCAGCGGGCAGAATCCGATTCACTAGAGTTTAAATTTAAGTTGGAACACCTCCGCGTATTGCTTAGGGAGGTTTTATCCACTCTGGATGATTGTGACCCTATGGTGGTCCCAGAGAAATTGTGTAAGATGGACAAATATCTAGAGGTCCCTGTATACACTGATGCGTTTCCGATCCCTAAGAGGGTGGCGGATATTGTTGCTAGGGAGTGGGAGAGACCAGGTGTCCCTTTTGTTCCCCCCCCCCTATCTTTAATAAAATGTTCCCCATAACTGATCCCAGGCAGGACGTGTGGCAGACGGTCCCTAAGGTAGAGGGGGCAGTTTCGACACTGGCCAAGCGCACAACCATTCCAATCGAAGACAGTTGTGCTTTCAAAGATCCTATGGATAAAAAGTTAGGTTTACTAAAGAAAATATTTGTTCAACAAGGTTTCCTTCTCCAACCTATTGCCTGCATTATTCCTGTAACTACTGCAGCGGCTTTTTGGTTTGAGGCGCTGGAGGAGTCGCTCCAGAGGTAGACCTCATATGACTAAGTCATGGATAAAATTAATGCTCTAAAACTGGCTAATTCTTTTATCACTGATGCCGCTTTGCAATTAGCTAAGTTAGTGGCAAAAAATTCTGGTTTCGCCATTATGGCACGCAGAGCGCTTTGGCTCAAGTCATGGTCGGCCGACGTGTCGTCCAAATCAAAATTACTAAATATCCCTTTCAAGGGAAAGACCCTTTTCGGGCCCGAGTTGAAAGAGATTATTTCAGATATCACCGGGGGAAAGGGCCATGCTCTCCCGCAAGATAGGCCTTTTAAGGCTAAAAACAAGGCTAATTTTCGTTCCTTTCGCAACTTCAGGAGCTGTCCTGCTTCAACCTATGCAGCCGCAAAGCAAGAGGGTAACACTTCACAGCCCAAGGCAACCTGGAAGCCTTTGCAGGGCTGGAACAAGGGTAAACAGGCCAAGAAGCCTGCAGCTGCTACTAAGACAGCATGAAGGGGTAGCCCCCGATCCGGGACTGGATCTGGTAGGGGGCAGACTCTCTTCGCTCAGGGCAAGAGATGTTCACGATCCCTGGGCATTAGAGATTGTTACTCAGGGATATCTTCTAGAATTCAAGGGGATGGTTCCACATTTCTCGTCTGTCTACAGACCAGATAAAGAAAGAGGCGTTCTTACGCTGTGTAGAACATCTACTCAAGATGGGAGTGATATACCCAGTTCCAATTACAGAACAAGGACTGGGCTTTTACTCAAACCTGTTTGTGGTTCCCAAAAAGGAAGGAACTTTCAGGCCGATTCTGGATCTAAAAATTCTAAACAAATTCCTCAGAGTTCCATCATTCAAGATGGAGACCATTCGAACAATCTTACCTATGATCCAGGAAGGTCAATATATGACTACCGTGGATCTAAAGGATGCGTACCTACATATTCCTATCCACAAAGATCATCATCAGTTCCTAAGGTTCGCTTTTCTGGACAAGCATTACCAGTTCGTGGCCCTTCCTTTCGGTTTGGCCACTGCTCCCAGAATTTTCACAAAAGTGCTAGGGTCCCTTCTGGCAGTACTAAGACCGCGGGGCATTGCAGTAGCACCTTATCTGGGCGACATCTTAATACAGGCGTCGTCTTTTCCAAGAGCCAAGGCTCACACGGAGATTGTACTGGCCTTTCTAAGGTCTCACGGGTGGAAGGTGAACATCGAAAAAAGTTCTCTGTCCCCGCTCACAAGGGTTCCCTTCCTGGGAACACTAATAGACTCGGTAGAAATGAAAATATTTCTGACGGAGGTCAGAAAGTTAAAGCTTTTAACTACTTGCCGAGTTCTTCATTCCATTCCTCTGCCATCTGTAGCTCAGTGCATGGAGGTAATCGGATTAATGGTAGCGGCAATGGACGTAGACCCCTTTGCTCGAATACATCTCAGACCACTGCAACTGTGCATGCTCAAACAGTGGAATGGAGATTATGCAGATTTGTCTCCTCAAATACAACTGGACCAGAAAACCAGAGATTCTCTTCTCTGCTGGTTGTCTCAGGATCACCTGTCTCAGGGAATATGCTTCCGCAGACCGGAGTGGATCATTGTAACGACTGACGCCAGTCTGTTAGGCTGGGGTGCGGTCTGGGACTCCCTGAAAGCTCAGGGGTTATGGTCTCGGGAAGAGTCTCTTCTCCCGATAAACATTTTGGAACTGAGAGCGATATTCAACACGCTTCAGGCATGGCTTCAACTAGCGGCGGCCAAATTCATCAGATTTCAGTCAGACAACTTCACGACTGTGGCGTACATCAACCATCAGGGGGGAACAAAGAGTTCCCTAGCGATGAAGGAAGTAACTAAAATAATCAGGTGGGCGGAGGATCACTCCTGCCATCTATCTGCAATTCACATCCCAGGAGTAGACAACTGGGAGGCGGATTTTCTAAGTCGTCAGACTTTTCACCCGGGGGAGTGGGAACTCCACCCGGAGGTTTTTGCTCAGCTGACCCAGCTATGGGGCATTCCAGAATTGGATCTGATGGCATCCCGTCAGAACACCAAACTTCCTATCTACGGATCCAGGGACCCCAAGGCGGCATTGATAGATGCTCTAGTAGCGCCTTGGTCCTTCAATCTGGCTTATGTCTTTCCACCGTTTCCCCTTCTCCCTTGTCTGGTAGCCAGAATCAAACAGGATAAGGCTTCGGTAATTCTGATAGCGCCTGCGTGGCCACGCAGCACTTGGTATGCAGACCTAGTGGACATGTCATCTGTTCCACCATGGACACTGCCAACGAGGCAGGATTTTCTAATACAGGGTCCATTCAAGCATCCAAATCTAGTTTCTCTGCTGCTGACTGCTTGGAGATTGAACGCTTAATTCTATCTAAGCGTGGTTTCTCTGAATCAGTTATAGATACTCTGATCCAGGCTAGAAAGCCTGTCACCAGGAAAATTTACCATAAGATATGGCGGAAATATCTTTGTTGGCGTGAATCCAAGGGTTACTCGTGGAGTAAGATTAGGATTCCCAGGATATTGTCTTTTCTCCAAGAAGGATTGGAGAAAGGCTTGTCGGCTAGTTCATTAAAGGGACAGATATCTGCTCTGTCTATCCTTTTACACAAGCGTCTGGCAGAGGTACCAGACGTTCAAGCGTTTGCTCAGGCTTTAGTCAGAATCAAGCCTGTCTATAAACCTGTGGCTCCACCTTGGAGTCTAAATTTAGTTCTTCAAGGGGTTCCGTTTAAACCTTTACATTCTATAGATATTAAGTTATCTTGGAAAGTTTTGTTTTTGGTAGCTATATCTTCTGCTCGAAGAGTTTCAGAATTGTCTGCTTTGCAGTGTAATTCTCCCTATCTGGTGTTCCATGCAGATAAGGTAGTTTTGGGTACCAAACCTGGTTTTCTTCCTAAAGTTGTTTCTAATAAGAATATTAACCAGGAAATCATTGTTCCTTCTTTGTGTCCTAATCCATCTTCAAAGAAGGAACGGCTATTACACAATCTTGATGTGGTTCGTGCTTTAAAATTCTATTTACAAGCAACTAAAGATTTCAGACAAACATCATCCTTGTTTGTTGTCTATTCTGGTAAGAGGAGAGGTCAGAAAGCGACTGCTACCTCTCTTTCCTTCTGGCTGAAAAGCATCATCCGATTGGCTTATGAGACTGCTGGACGGCAGCCTCCTGAACGAATTACCGCTCATTCTACCAGAGCTGTGGCTTCCACATGGGCTTTCAAGAATGAGGCTTCTGTTGAACAGATTTGTAAGGCAGCGACTTGGTCTTCACTGCATACTTTTGCCAAATTTTACAAATTCGATACTTTTGCTTCTTCGGAGGCTATTTTTGGGAGAAAGGTTTTGCAAGCAGTGGTGCCTTCCGTTTAGGTTGCCTGTCTTGTTCCCTCCCTTCATCCGTGTCCTAAAGCTTTGGTATTGGTATCCCACAAGTAAGGATGAATCTGTGGACTGGACCTTGCAAGAGAAAACAGAATTTATGCTTACCTGATAAATTACTTTCTCTTGCGGTGTATCCAGTCCACGGCCCGCCCTGGCAATTAAGTCAGGTTAAATTTTTTGTTTAAACTACAGTCACCACTGCACCCTATGGTTTCTCCTTTTCTCCTAACCTTTGGTCGAATGACTGGGGGGTGGAGCTAGGGGGGGGGGGGGCTATATGGACAGCTCTGCTGTGTGCTCTCTTTGCCACTTCCTGTAGGGAATGAGAATATCCCACAAGTAAGGATGAATCCGTGGACTGGATACACTGCAAGAGAAAGTAATTTATCAGGTAAGCATAAATTCTGTTTTCTCCAACATAGGTGTGTCCGGTCCACGGCGTCATCCTTACTTGTGGGATATTCTCTTCCCCAACAGGAAATGGCAAAGAGCCCAGCAAAGCTGGTCACATGATCCCTCCTAGGCTCCGCCTACCCCAGTCATTCTCTTTGCCGTTGTACAGGCAACATCTCCACGGAGATGGCTTAGAGTTTTTTAGTGTTTAACTGTAGTTTTTATTATTCAATCAAGAGTTTGTTATTTTAAAATAGTGCTGGTATGTACTATTTACTCAGAAACAGAAAAGAGATGAAGATTTCTGTTTGTATGAGGAAAATGATTTTAGCACCGTAACTAAAATCCATGGCTGTTCCACACAGGACTGTTGAGAGCAATTAACTTCAGTTGGGGGAACAGTGTGCAGTCTCTTACTGCTTGAGGTATGACACATTCTAACAAGACGATGTAATGCTGGAAGCTGTCATTTTCCCTATGGGATCCGGTAAGCCATGTTTATTAAGATAGTAAATAAGGGCTTCACAAGGGCTTATTAAGACTGTAGACTTTTTCTGGGCTAAATCGATTCATTATTAACACATATTTAGCCTTGAGGAATCATTTATTCTGGGTATTTTGATATGATTATATCGGCAGGCACTGTTTTAGACACCTTATTCTTTAGGGGCTTTCCCTAATCATAGTCAGAGCCTCATTTTCGCGCCGGTATGGCGCACTTGTTTTTGAGGACAGCATGGCATGCAGCTGCATGTGTGTGGAGCTCTGATACATAGAAAAGTCTTTCTGAAGGCATCATTTGGTATCGTATTCCCCTTTGGGCTTGGTTGGGTCTCAGCAAAGCAGATTCCAGGGACTGTAAAGGGGTTAAATATAAAAACGGCTCCGGTTCCGTTATTTTAAGGGTTAAAGCTTCCAAATTTGGTGTGCAATACTTTTAAGGCTTTAAGACACTGTGGTGAAATTTTGGTGAATTTTGAACAATTCCTTCATACTTTTTCGCAATTGCAGTAATAAAGTGTGTTTAGTTTAAAATTTAAAGTGACAGTAACGGTTTTATTTTAAAACGTTTTTTGTGCTTTGTTATCAAGTTTATGCCTGTTTAACATGTCTGAACTACCAGATAGATTGTGTTCTGACTGTGGGGAAACCAAGGTTCCTTCTCATTTAACTATATGTATTTTATGTCATAAAAAAATTTAATAAAAATGATGCCCAAGATGATTCCTCAAGTGAGGGGAGTAAGCATGGTACTGCATCATCCCCTCCGTCTACACCAGTCTTGCCCATACAGGAGGCCCCTAGTACATCTAGTGCGCCAATACTCCTTACTATGCAACATTTAACGGCTGTAATGGATAATTCTATCAAAAACATTTTAGCCAATATGCCCACTTATCAGCGAAAGCGCGACTGCTCTGTTTTAGAAAATTCTGTAGAGCATGAGAACGCTGATGATATGGTTTCTGAAGGGCCCCTACACCAGTCTGAGGGGGCCAGGGAGGTTTTGTCTGAGGGAGAAATTTCAGATTCAGGAAACATTTCTCAACAAGCTGAACCTGATGTGATTACTTTTAAATTTAAGTTGGAACATCTCCGCGCTCTGCTTAAGGAGGTGTTATCCAATTTGGATGATTGTGATTATCTGGTCATTCCAGAACCACTATGTAAAATGGAAAAGTTCTTAGAGGCCCCGGGGCCCCCCCGAAGCTTTTCCTATATCCAAGCGGGTGGCGTACATTGTTAGTAAAGAATGGGACAGGCCCGGTATACCTTTAGTACCTCCCCCCATATTTATAAAATTGTTTTCCTATAGTCGACCCCAGAAAGGACTGATGGCAGACAGTCCCCAAGGTCGAGGGGGCGGTTTCTACTCTACACAAGCGCGCCACTATACCCATAGAAGATAGTTGTGCTTTCCAAGATCCTATGGATAAAAAATTAGAAGGTCTGCTAAAGATGTTTTGTTCAGCAAGGTTCCCTTCTACAACCAATTGCATGCATTGTCCCTGTCACTGCAGCCGCGTGTTTCTAGTTTGATGAGCTAGGAAAGGCGATTATTAGTAATTCTTCTTTTTATGAGGAGATTATGGACAGAATTCGTGCTCTTAAATTGGCTAATTCTTTCACCCTAGACGCCACCTTGCAATTGGCTAGGTTAGCGGCGAAAAAATTCTGGGTTTGCTATTGTGGCGCAGAGCGCTTTGGTTAAAATCTTGGGCAGCGGATGCGTCTTCCAAGAACAAATTGCTTGACATTCCTTTCAAGGGGAAAACACTCTTTGGCCCTGACTTGAAAGAGATTATCTCTGATATCACTGGGGGCAAGGGCCACGCCCTTCCTCAGGATCGGTCTTTTCAAGACCAAAAATAAACCTAAGTTTCGTCCCTTTCGCAGAAACGGATCAGCCCCAAGGGCTACGTCCTCTAAGCAGGAAGGTAATACTTCTCAAGCCAATCCAGCCTGGAGACCTATGCAAGGCTGGAACAGAGGAAAGCAGGCCAGGAAACCTGCCACCGCTACCAAGACAGCATGAAATGCGGGCCCCCGATCCGGGACCGGATCTGGTGGGGGGCAGACTCTCTCTCTTCGCTCAGGCTTGGGCAAGAGATGTTCTGGATCCTTGGGCGCTAGAAATAGTCTCCCAAGGTTATTCTCTGGAGTTCAAGGGGCTTCCTCCAAGGGGGAGGTTCCACGGGTCTCAGTTGTCTTCAGACCACATAAGAAGACAGGCATTCTTACATTGGGTAGAAGACCTGCTAAAAATGGGAGTGATTCATCCTGTTCCATTAGGAGAACAAGGGATGGGGTTCTACTCCAATCTGTTCATAGTTCCCAAAAAAGAGGGAACGTTCAGACCAATCTTAGATCTCAAGATCTTGAACAAGTTTCTCAAGGTTCCATCGTTCAAGATGGAAACCATTCGAACACTTCTTCCTTCCATCCAGGAAGGTCAATTCATGACCAAGGTGGATTTCAAGGATGCGTATCTACATATTCCTATCCACAAGGAACATCATCGGTTCCTAAGGTTTGCATTCCTGGACAAGCATTTCCAGTTCGTGGCGTTTTCTTTCGGATTAGCCACTGCTCCTAGGATTTTCTCATAGGTACTAGGGTCCCTTCTGGCGGTGCTAAGACCAAGGGGCATTGCTGTAGTACCTTACTTGGACGACATTCTGATTCGAGCGTCGTCCCTTCCTCAAGTAAAGGCTCACACGGACATTGTCCTGGCCTTTCTCAGATCTCACGGATGGAAAGTGAACGTGGAAAAGAGTTCTCTATCTCCGTCAACGAGGGTTCCCTTCTTGGGAACTATAATAGACTCCTTAGAAATGAGGATTTTTCTGACAGAAGCCAGAAAAACAAAACTTCTAGACTCTTGTCGGATACTTCATTCCGTTCCTCTTCCTTCCATAGCGCAGTGCATGGAAGTGATAGGTTTGATGGTAGCGGCAATGGACATAGTTCCTTTTGTGCGCATTCATCTAAGACCATTACAACTGTTCATGCTCAGTCAGTGGAATGGGGACTATTCAGACTTGTCTCCGAAGATACAAGTAAATCAGAGGACCAGAGACTCATTCCGTTGGTGGCTGTCCCTGGACATCCTGTCACAAGGGATGACCTTCCGCAGACCAGAGTGGGTCATTGTCACGACCGACGCCAGTCTGATGGGCTGGGGCGCGGTCTGGGGATCCCTGAAAGCTCAGGGTCTTTGGTCTCGGGTAGAATCTCTTCTACCGATAAATATTCTGGAACTGAGAGCGATATTCAATGCTCTCAAAGCTTGGCCTCAGCTAGCGAGGGCCAAGTTCATACATCAACCATCAGGGGGGAACAAGGAGTTCCCTAACGATGGAAGAAGTGACCAAAATCATTCTATGGGCGGAGTCTCACTCCTGCCACCTGTCTGCTATCCACATCCCAGGAGTGGAAAATTGGGAAGCGGATTTTCTGAGTCGTCAGACATTGCATCCGGGGGAGTGGGAACTCCATCCGGAAATCTTTGCCCAAGTCACTCAACCGTGGGGCATTCCAGACATGGATCTGATGGCCTCTCGTCAGAACTTCAGAGTTCCTTACTACGGGTACAGATCCAGGGATCCCAAGGCGGCTCTAGTGGATGCACTAGTAGCACCTTGGACCTTCAAACTAGCTTATGTGTTCCCGCCGTTTCCTCTCATCCCCAGGCTGGTAGCCAGGATCAATCAGGAGAGGGCGTCGGTGATTTTGATAGCTCCTGCGTGGCCACGCAGGACTTGGTATGCAGATCTGGTGAATATGTCATCGGCTCCACCATGGAAGCTACCTTTGAGAGACCTTCTTGTTCTAGGTCCGTTCGACCCACTCCAGCTGACTGCTTGGAGATTGAACGCTTGATCTTATCAAAGCGAGGGTTCTCAGATTCTGTTATTAATACTCTTGTTCAGGCCTGAAAGCCTGTAACCAGAAAAATTACCACATAATTTGGTATATCTGTTGGTGTGAATCTGCAGGATTCCCTTGGGACAAGGTTAAGATTCCTAAGAGTCTATCCTTCCTTCGAGAAGGATTGGAAAAAGGATTATCTGCAAGTTCCTTGATGGGACAGATTTCTGCCTTGTCTGTGTTACTTCACAAAAGGCTGGCAGCTGTGCCAGATGTTCTAGCCTTTGTTCAGGCTCTGGTTAGAATCAAGCCTGTTTACAAAATTTTGACTCCTCCTTGGAGTCTCAACCTAGTTCTTTCAGTTCTTCAGGGGGTTCCGTTTGAACCCTTACATTCCGTTGATATTAAGTTATTATCTTGGAAAGTTTTGTTTTTGGTTGCAATTTCTTCTGCTAGAAGAGTTTCAGAATTATCTGCTCTGCAGTGTTCTTCTCCTTATCTGGTGTTCCATGCAGATAAGGTGGTTTTGCGTACTAAACCTGGTTTTCTTCCAAAAGTTGTTTCTAACAAAAACATTAACCAGGAGATAGTTGTGCCTTCTTTGTGTCCTAATCCAGTTTCACAGAAGGAACGTTTGTTGCACAACTTGGATGTAGTTCGTGCTCTCAAATTTTACTTAGCAGCTACTAAGGATTTCAGACAAACTTGTCTTTGTTTGTTGTTTATTCTGGTAAACGGAGAGGTCAAAAAGCAACTTCTACCTCTCTCTCCTTCTGGATTAAAAGCATTATCCGATTGGCTTATGAGACTGCCGGACGGCAGCCTCCTGAAAGAATCACAGCTCACTCCACTAGGGCTGTGGCTTCCACATGGGCCTTCAAGAACGAGGCTTCTGTTGATCAGATATGTAAGGCAGCGACTTGGTCTTCACTGCACACTTTTTCTAAATTTTACAAATTTGATACTTTTGCTTCTTCTGAGGCTATTTTTGGGAGAAAGGTTTTGCAAGCCGTGGTGCCTTCCATTTAGGTGACCTGATTTGTTCCCTCCCTTCATCCGTGTCCTAAAGCTTTGGTATTGGTTCCCACAAGTAAGGATGACGCCGTGGACCGGACACACCTATGTTGGAGAAAACAGAATTTATGTTTACCTGATAAATTACTTTCTCCAACGGTGTGTCCGGTCCACGGCCCGCCCTGGTTTTTTTAATCAGGTCTGATCATTTATTTTCTTTAACTACAGTCACCACGGTAACATATGGTTTCTCCTATGCAAATATTCCTCCTTAACGTCGGTCGAATGACTGGGGTAGGCGGAGCCTAGGAGGGATCATGTGACCAGCTTTGCTGGGCTCTTTGCCATTTCCTGTTGGGGAAGAGAATATCCCACAAGTAAGGATGACGCCGTGGACCGGACACACCGTTGGAGAAAGTAATTTATCAGGTAAACATAAATTCTGTTTTTTGTTCATTTTATTGAGTTTCAATCCATATTACAACAGTCCGTACTTTAAATAACAAATGGATACAGAAAGCAGAATAGTTAGTTATAAAGGGACATAATCAGGTACTTCTGTTGCGTCACATACAAGTTCAAGCATTTATAAAATCATCAAACAGAAACATTTGTGACTTGCTTTTTGCACAGAAATAGCCACAACAAAATTATAACCACATTGTTTAACCAGTCTATTCATTTAAGGGAAGAGACACGAGAAAAAAGGGGTATAAAGAAACAAAAAAATAATATATTCCATTATTTGGATATTAACCATTCTTCCTGTAAAGATTTAACAACAAAAGAGAAAAAAAAGAAAACATTTCTGTGTCCCTATCACAATATTATCCAATACATGTACATATTTATTCGAGTTATCTCTATAAAAGAAAACAAAGAAGAAAAAAAAAAGTCCAAGACGATGTCTATTATCAGGTTCCCTAAACTTACATGTTGTGTACTTATGTACTAAAAAGATTTCCTGTATCTGTATAAATATATATTGGTTTGAAATTCTTAATTTTTAAACGTCAGTTGTATTATTGAGTAAAGATCTTTAACTAGGTTATAAACCTTTTGGTCAGCTAATGGAGAGGCAAGCATGAAAAGATTAATAGATATGGAACTTTATATCCATTTATGTATTATTTACGATAGCATAAGTACCATAATTATCTCAAAAGAGTGACACATGTCATTTAGGAGCTAAATCAGATTCCATGAATCGTCGCAACCCAACCACCCTCTGTAGAGCAGGGGAGATGAGAAGGAAAAAAAAAATTCCCAGTTAGTCTGTAATTTGACAGTTGGATGGGAGTAGTCCTAGTTCAATTTGTTGTATGAGCCATCTGGATTTCCTCAATGGAGCAACTATTTGTAGTTGAGCATCTAAGGGTAAGGATAAAATTGTCTTTTCCAATTTAAGGAGGAATCGTTGAACTTGTTTTTCATTGGGGCCTCTCAGGCTAAATTGTTCCAATATTACCTGGCCTTATTTGTAAACTCCTTGAATTTAGGTTCCTGCTTACTCTTCCAATTTCTAAGAATAATATTTTGTCAAATCAGAATTATTGTATTTATAAATCTGATATTGGTATATGAATCAGAGTGACTAAGAAGGAAAAAAATTTATCTTGGCTGGAGTGTAAGATTACTAGTGTGAACCTTGTTTACGCCAAAAAAAATTTTACTCCAGAATTGTGCAATTTTGGGACAGGTCCAGAAACAGTGCATCTCGTCAGCAGACTCATACATTTGGGGCAATTACATACATTTGGGGCAATTATCTATTTTCTTATACCATTTTGTGATTTTTACTTGTGAGACCAACGACTGATCGATCAACTTGAAACTTTGTTGTATGTTGTGTTCACTAAACAAAGTTTTCAATATGTATTATCCCGTGATATTTAATAAGCATATTGTAAACATACGCAAGAGAGTTTCCCATTGTAGTATAGCTTGATAATCTCATGCAATCCCCTAGGAAGAAATTAAGCCCAGTCTCAGATCTTAAGGTTCCAATCCAGTGTGGAATCTGAAGATAAGGAAGCTTTTGAAGTTAAATTCTGATCTCTGTCTGTGAACGTTTTTATTGTTAGTGTTCTATCTGAACAAATATCTCTTTCAGGGCCCATGAAGAAAAACCTCAATGCATAAACCCAGGGGGGAAGTCAGGATTCCCTAATAAAGACAAAAACTCTGATCCACGGAAATTGATTTGTGTCTCAGAACAGACCTTCTGCCATGCTAATATTATGTATTTAAATGTACATTTGAGTGATATTTGCTGGTAGTCTAGGGAAAGGAATATGGATTATTGCTTTGAGAGCAAAGGGGGCTATCAACTGAGATTCAATAGAGAATGAGACATTATCCTTTAATGTTATCCAAAACGAATTTAGTGAGCATAGCATAGTTATAACATTGTATGTTAGGAAAGAGAAATCCTTGCCTTTTTCCCTTGCCAGATAAAATTAGAACACATTTTTTGTAGATATTTTATTTCTTTTTTTTTCATAAGTAGGAGAGGCAAATTCTGTAGTGACTATAGTAATTTTGGAAAGAGGATTGCTTTTATTAAAATTACATGGGCAGACAAGGAGATGGGGAGGTTATCCCAATCATCTAATTTCTTCTTAAATACATCAAAACATTTAAGAAAATTCAATTCGACCATTGTGCCGGATTTTTACTTAAAAAAAATACTTAAGATATTTAATTTCCTGAACTTCCTTAAAAGGGTGAGAAATATTACTCTTTGGCCTGTAAATCCAAAAAAGCTCTAATTTACCCAAATTAATTTTATACCCTGAAAAGGAACTATATACTTCAATGATCTGCAACGTTTGGGGAATGGACGGATTTGTGTTATTCAAAAATATTAAAATGTCATCAGCAAATAACAATAGCACTAATTTCTCATCACCTAGCCTGATCCATTTTAGCTAATTTCATAATAAAATCGCAAGGGGTTCTAATAATAAAGATCAATGGGGAAAGGGGGCAACCTTGACGAGTACCACGTTTCAAAGTAAACCTATCAGATATCTCACCATTAACAATAATAGTGGAAGATGGGGCCGGATATATTAAACAAATTAGTAGAATCAACCTACTAGACCAAATCCTTCAAGCGAACTAACTAAATGGTCCCAAACTATTAGAGTCGAACACTTTCTCTGCATCAACTGTAAGCAGGGCTAGGTCAACTCTATTGTCTGACTTCTTGCTTGTTTTATTCCAGAAATGGTCAATAACCAACATAGCTTTACGAAGATTTTTCACCGGGTTCCTTCCCATCATAAAGCCTGATTGATCTAAATGTATTATTGAATTAAAATTTTGCTTAAGTCTTTGTGAAATAATAGCGGTTAAAAACCTATAGTCTTGATTC
Organism: Bombina bombina; assembly: GCF_027579735.1. Lineage (NCBI taxonomy): Eukaryota > Metazoa > Chordata > Amphibia > Anura > Bombinatoridae > Bombina > Bombina bombina. The sequence continues at coordinate 387,561,613 of NC_069503.1, read as the reverse complement.
AGCAAGGATATAGGCCTACATGATGATATACATTCCGGATCTTTATCCTTCTTAGGAATCAATGCCACATTGGATGCCGTAAAAAACACTGATTGCATTTGATTTTTAATATCTTCATTAAAAAGGGAAGATTGCGTAGGAAGAATTCGGTCGTAAAGAAGTCTATAAAACTCAGCTGGGAGGGCATCAGGGCCTGGGGTCTTGTTTAGTTTAGCACTTTTTTTTTAAGATATATCTTTTATAGATATTCTTGAGAGAAAACAGCACAATATAGAATGCTGCATATACATACAATCCAGAATATACAATCATATGCCACATATCGCTGCATAGTTACCAGCGGATCAGCTTGTCTTAACCTTTAAATGCCGAGATTTGTTATATATTGCAAGATCAACTAGCATGAGAATCTTCAATTTTCAGTTAAAGTCCTTGAAAATTCAAGAGATATAATAGAACAATGGTTAATGTGATGGTTACATAACAACCAACTGATATAGCAATAAACCTTGTTTTGCACCTGGTATAACCATAACAATTACATCATATATAACATAGGTAAGAAAAATATCCAAACTTGTATGCAGCATATCAAGGCACATCATAGCGTTTAGGGCTTTACATGTTGGGCCAAGAAAGAGAAAGAAGAAAAAAAAAGGGGGGGAGGGAAGGAAGAGGGGAATAAAAAAGGGGAGATAGAGATCCCTCCTTCATATAGCTAAATCACCTACCAAGGAGAGTTCCCTAATTCTATTGTGATTTATAGAGGTCCCATGGGCTCCAGATAGTCTGATGTAGTTCTAGCTTATTCATTATTTTAAAGGCATAGGTTTCCATTTCTCTAATATAGTCCATGATGGCTTTAACTTTGGAAAGGGCAGGAGGTGACAGCTGCTTCCAGTCTCTCGCTACTGCTAGTTTCGTGGCCATGAATAGGTAAATTGTTAAAGCTCTGTCTGCTACCTGAAGCTGAGATATGCCATGGTGTAGAAGGCCTAGGGCTGGTTGCATTGGTAGACTAATATGGAGGGTCTGTAGGATGTTAAAGACTGTTCTCCACAATCCCTTAATTTTAGGACACTCCCACCAAATGTGTACAGGCGTGCCTAGGTTACCTGGATATGGAATATAGAGGCGCAGGTCTGGTCTCGTCTGATGCTCCGATTTGAGCTCTGAAAAAATTCAGAGTCCGGTTTCTTCGTTTAAGTGTAACTGGTGTGTTGAGTAAGATCTCTTTGTTCTGATATAACTGCAAATAATAAAGTTTACACTCAGAGTGTGGTAATACACAGTGCGTATAATGTGCAGTATACTCACTCCGAAATAATCGGAATCCGGCTCCTCCTGTGATGCTTCTGGTTATAGTATAAAGATTCCAAAAGGCAGCAAGCAAATATTCATTATAAAAACAAACATTTATTTAAAATGTGTCACTATGGAAATGTTTTCTATAAACAGGTGAAAGGAGCGGCGATGGGGACCACATTTGCCCCATTGTACGCTAATATTTATATGCATAGGTTCGAAACTGAAAAGATTTGGAATAACAATCCATTCAAATCTAACATTATAAAATATCATCGCTACATAGACTACGTCATCATCCACTGGGAGGGTGACGAGTCTTCAATTAATAACTTTTTGTTATATATGAATAGTAATGATTTTAATCTAAACTTTACTGGGAAACATTCCACATCAAAAATTGAATTTCTGGATCTTTGGCTATATGTAGATGATAGTTCACAAACAGCTGTTTTTTAGGAAACCAACTGACAGAAACAGCTATATAGACAATAAGTGCCCATCTCAAAAGATGGAAGGATAATGTGCCCTATGGACAATTTTTGAGACTTAGGCGCAATTGTACTCACATAAATACTTTTGAAAAAGAAGCTGAAACTATGTCTACTAAGTTTCTGGAAAAGGGTTACAATAAAAAGACAATAGAATTAGCATATTATAGAGCGTACAAGGTGGATAGGGATTCTATTTTGAAATCTAAAAATAAGGATTTAGATTCAACAAATAGTGAGACTTTGAGGTTTATCACAACTTACAATGAGGGGCATAAAATTATTAAAAATATTATTAAAAAACATTGGGGGGTTTTAAAGACTGACCCAGTCCTTGCACTAATTTTTACAGAAGAGCCAGTTTTTACTTTTAAAAAGGAAGAAACCTCAAAAATCTTTTAGCTCCTATTAAATTGAGGAAAATAGAAACAGCAGAACTGGTTAAAAGTAATTGGTTACGTTTTAAACCAGGCACATACAAGTGTGGGAAGAGGGCATGTAGCATGTGTAAACACATTAATAAGGAGACACAATTTAAAGATAGTGAGGGTTTGAGGTATTTTAATATTAAGAGTAGATGTACTTGTGACACTACATATGTAGTATATCTTTTAACCTGTGGTTGTGATAAAATTTATGTAGGGCGTACAAAAAGGAAGATCAGACGTAGACTTTCAGAACATATATATATAACATCAATGAGAAATGCGATAAACATAGTGTACCCCTTCAATTCACTGAGTTCCATTGACTGGTTACCAAATCGCTGCAATAACAGGCTTATTAATCTAAGGAAACAAGAAACTTTCTGGATCCAAAAACTTAAAAGTTTACATCCAAAAGGATTAAATTTAGATATAGATATAGCAGCTTTTATGTAGAAGCAGAGGTTGTATGTAGGATCATTTATAGAAAGGTATGGTCTACCTCCCTTTTCTCCTCAGTCGTGTAATGCCTTTTGGGATTATTTTTTTCTCATTTACCTGTTTTGTTGATTATGAAAAGAAATTAAAATCTTATAAGAAGTGTTGTATAAATTATCTTGCTCTCTTATTCAATTGTATGTAAACCTGAGAGAGATGTAATGTCTAATGAAATTCCTCCTTTAACATAGGAAAAAGTGTTTTTAAGTATGATATAATATTGGAGTATAAAATTGAATAAATATGTAAATAAGATTGAATTTTTAAATTTATACGTATATATATTTTTAAATGCATATGCGGTATTAATTGTTTTTAGGATGTGCATTCATAGAGAGTTTTCTATTATCATTAAAAAAAAATTATAGTAACCGTTTTTGAAACTCATATAATTGTATAAATTAACTCTGATTGTCTGCAATAGTTTGTATATTTTATAATGTAAATGTATGAAATTGTATTAGGTTTTAACAATGACCTGTTTTAAACTATTATTTTTTCTATTTGTTGCAAGTGTATATCCAGAGGTGGGTCTTTAGGACCCAGCATGCACTACTACATCATAGATTAGGCAGGGAAGTCCAATAGAAATACATTTGAGGGTTCTTATTGGGACGAATACCGGATCCATCTATCACTATACTCTCAAGCCTCTTGAAAAAGTCTGCACGTTAGCAGACGAAATGCATAGAGGAAATTACAGGATCAGGTTTGGACGTCTAGAGGAACCGTAGCCCTAGAAGCGGAGCGCTCTAATTTTGGATACTCAGGGCTACCATAGCTCTAAGAGGAAACTCACCTTATGGTTACAGTTCCGATGGACGATAGAAACAGAGATTGCATTGCAAAAGAGAACCCGGTTAGAAGATCACTGGACTCGTTTAGCTGAGTATTTTAAACTGTTTGCATCTGATGAAAGAAGAGTTTGTTTTAACTGCGTCTTTGTTTATTAAACATTGTAAGTGTAAATCTTAAAGTGCATCAACGAGTGTGTGTTTTATTGCACTTGAGTCTTTTTTCTGAGCTTTTTTCTTTTAGAGTGACACTATAAAATTTAAAAGGAAACCTTTTTACTTGCAGGAAGAAAAAACGTCACCCCAAAATCAAACCTCTAATTAACTCAAAAATCTTTATAAAATAAACGTTACTGTGGCTTTAAATTTTAAAACGTCAACTATATTACTGCAGAAGTAAAAAAGACATATTCTCAGATAAATAAATAAAATTCAGACCCCCCTTACACCTCAACAGCTCTGCTGAGGCACCTACCTGCCAACCGGACTCCCTGCTATGTCTGTAGCGATCCGGATACTAAAGCCTGTATAGTGCACCAACCGCTTGCTTAATTTATGCAAAAACCATGCGGTTCAAGTGCGATGTTGCTCAGCCGTTCATCACACACAAGACAAAGCTGAATACCACCATAATAAAAAAAATCAACTTATCTCCCAGCCCCAACGCTCCTGTACTTGTGCTGTCCAAAATAAAAACTCTCCATCATAAAGAGTAAATGTCCCAACATAAAAGCGCCCCATTTTTCTGAGCCTTATGTGTATGTGTCTCATTTAAAGTGCCCACTTTTCTCTGAGCTTTTTATTTTCCCAGAATAAAGAAAAAGTCAGCACTTACCTTAATGCTGTCCGACAGCAAGACAGTCCAGCAGGTTTAAGGGGTCCTCTCCCTCCCATAGCCCTATGGAAAATGATAAAGCCTGAGTTAAGATTGCTTAGGCTATCAGGATTAGGGCAGCATAAATATATGGGAGGCGCAGTGAGAATTATGTCCCACCAGTTCCCATTGCTCTAAAGCCACCAAAAGCTCTACTGAAGAGACTGATATGGACTACGGCTACACCCTAGAACAAAGCAGCACAATCTTGCACTATTTTAAAAATAAAAACTCTTGATTGAAGAATCTAACACCTCACTTTACCTCTTCCTATCACTAACGTAGGCAAAGAGAATGACTGAAGTGGGAGGGAAGGGAGGAGCTATTTAACAGCTCTGCTGTGGTGCTCTTTGCCTCCTCCTGCTGACCAGGAGGTGAATATCCCAAATGAAGATGATCCGTGGACTCATCGTGTCTTTAAAAAGATATAAAATATTTCAGAATGGTTACTACCTATCCGCATATGCAGGCTGCAATGTTCACAACCAAGAGCCGTCTCACTTCTATAAAGACCGGAGTGGGCTAATAGCTTTTTGGTCTCACCAAGGCATAGTTCTCTTGCAGCTCGGGGATAAATTGAATGGACTGCTAGCAGAGATGGACTGAACCTCTCTCAGAGAACTGTTTCCCTGATACTTAATTTTGCTGCGGCGGTAAATTTATCAACGCCATTCATACTTTACAATATATTTAGGGTTTTTTTGTCTTCTTTTTTTTTAATGCGGCTCTACATTCAAATGTTTATATGTTATACGGACTTCCCACAAAGTTGAGATTTTGCTCATTGTGCCTTAAAAAAAAGCCTTGCATAGTGTGTATCTGCTTGGAAGGTTTGTTGTATTGGTGATCACTGTCATATCCTTCAATATATGATTAAGAAGAGACATACTGTTAACGCTGCCAGTCTTCCAATCTCCATATAATAACTATGTCCCCGTTTCAAGCACATATCGAGTTAATTGCCTCGACCAGAGACAAACATTCTTGTTATGTTTTTTTTATTATAATTTTTTCATATAGTGGAAGCTCCATATTCTATTTTTATTTCTGATATTAAGGCTAGCTACCAGAAAAGGGGTGAACTTGGATGTGGACTTAAGTTTCTGGGGATACTAGGGGTTAACTGTGTCATACAGCACCAGCCTATGTTCTGTTTCACATTAAGTTGTTTTTTATGCCTACCTATACCCCATCAGTTGTTTCACCTATTTATATTGTAAGTATAGATTTTATATTTTTTAGCCCCTCCCAACAAGTTTAGGGGTCTTATTATTCAAAGGTCTGCCCAGAAGCATGAAAAAAGGTTGTCTGATAAGTAACAGAAGACCTCGCCACTTTACTTTATAGTAGATAGACTCTTATTGTTTCTCATTTCGTAAAATGACATATGAGATATGATTGCTCTTCAGTTTTACTATTAAATATGATTCTCACTGGTATTGATGGTCTCAGCGCCAGTGGCCGAGGCGTCGGGGGCCCCCTATATTTAATATTTAACATTGAGTAGCAGTATTAAACAGATGCAAACTTTTTCTCTCATATATAGTAAGCCTACAGGAGTCAGAGGGTTAACTTGCAGGCAGCTGCTTTACTTTGTCCCCATCAAAGGTTATTTGAGTCTTTAAGCCCTCCTTCACTAGCGTAATATCATACCTAGAAGTCCAAAAGTGGGTTATATATATTATTTGCACATGTACTTTACACTGCCCTCGTGGATAACACTGCTTTACAGTTTGCTAGTCTGTATTTCCATTTTTTTATTTTATCTATTTATGCTATGTCAGACATTAGTTACTATCGGTCTAGTTGTTGTGCTTCTAATTCCCACAGTTCCTTGGCTTACATGTTATTTTATTCTACTAATTATATATAAATAAGTTGAAATATCAGTTGCTAATCCATATTAAATATATAGGTCCAAAAGTGACCACTTCAATTTATATTTTTTCCCCTTTTAGAACTTGTTAGTTTTGGGAGGTACAAAAGTTGCCTCCAGCCTCATGGGAAAAAACACATTAAGTACAGGATATAAAAAAGAAAAAAGTGAGGTTCCAGTCATATGTGTATCATTATTCAGATTGTGAATTGTATTTATATGTGTTACTTCTATTGCATTGGCATGTATTATTTTTGTCTTTGTTATATGGTAACCCATGTGAGTTGTACTATTTTTAGCTTAAAATTTTAAAAATATATATATATATTTCAGAATATAGCAATGTATATTTACGTGTTAAGACCCTTCCTTCCTATTTGAGAGATTCAACTGACATCTTAAATTTAATGGCGGACCTAGAATGAAATGACAGCTATATATTAGCTACTTGCGATGTTACATCTATATATACGTGTATAGTTAACAAAGATGGTATAGAAGCTATAAAACTCTTCTTAGATAAAGATACAGATGTAAAAAGTAAACAATCAACATTTATAATAGAGGGAATTAAGTATATTCTCTCCCATAACTACTTTTCTTTCCAAGACAAATACTATTTACAACTATGCAGTACTGCAATGGGGACCACATTTGCCCCAAGCTACGCTAATTTATTTAGCGAGCTGGTCCTATATAAGCGTTATATTGACAACATTATAGTTGTTTGGAAAGAATCCAAATTGGATCTGGATAACTTTGTATAGGAGATGAATAACAATAAAAATATAAAATTCACTAGTGAAAAAAGTAAAACTCAGATAATTTTTTAGATCAATTACGTGCATCAAATAAGTTGCCATCATCATAGATGGAAGAAAAATATACCAAAAAATTTAATTTTGAGAATTAGAAAAAATTGCAGTAATGAAAGTGATTACAACGAATAAGCAGAAATACTAAAAAGCAAATTTATCACAAGGGGTTATGCTGCCAATGAGACAGATGAAATAAAAAAAACAAGTAAGTTCTATAGACAGAAAGGACCTCCTTAAAAATAAAATACAAAATAAACGCGGAGATGATAAAATGTTTGTCCCATTCATTACAACCTATTGTCAAAATAAACATCTGGTAGAGAGGATTATAAAAAAGCACTGGTCAGTGCTTAAAAGTGATGACAGATTAGGATAAATACTACCAAAGACTCAACATAGTATATAAAAAGGCACAAAATTTAAAATTTATTTAAGCTCCAATTGAATTAAAAAAGAGAACTACTAATAATACAGGAAATAGAGATTTACTAGGAAATAATATTAAAGGATTCTTTCCATGTTTAGCCTGCAAAGCCTGTTAGCATTAAAATAAAACAAAGACCTTCACATCTAACATAATTGGGAAGAAACACAAGATCCATGATTTAATAAGATGTACAGATAAAAATACAATCTATCTTCTAGAGTGTAAGTGTGGGAAGCAGTATGTAGGGGGATCGGAGAGACCTCTGCGTGACAGGATTAGAGAACACATATGGTCCATAGAGAATCATGAGAAGAAGAGGAATAAGGATCTACCTATCCCTAGACACTTTAGAGAGTGTAAGAACAGAGATGAGAAATGCCTTTCTTACACTGGTATTGCAAAGGTTAAAACAAATTGGAGATGTACAGATATACATAAGAATCTACTAAAATTACAGACAAAATGGATATATGAATTAAAAACTCTTGACACCTAAGGGTCTGAATCAATAATTTGAACTACACTGTTTTTTATCAGATTAAACGTTTTTTTTATCAGATATAAAATTTTAATCAGATTAAAAAATTGTATGAGTAAAAAATTGTACAAGTAGATAGGACTATATGTATGAGTTTAGTAACTCTGTTGTACATCACAACTATAATTGTTAGATAGGGCTAGTACTTTGAAGATTTTAATAACTAAATCAGTCTGACATTGGGGTGGTCGTTTCAAAACAAGGGTGATCGTTTACACTTGAAAAAGTCCAAAAAGAAAAGGACGTTCCATAAATTTGCTTTGTCAGGCACACCTAAGACCGTAAACCCAAGAAGTGATCACCAAGGGAGGAGGATCAACACAAACACAGTGTTATTAACACAGGTCTAGATTTGGAGTTTGGCGGTAGCCGTGAAAACCAGCGTTAGAGGCTCCTAACGCTGGTTTTAGGCTACCGCCGGTATTTGGAGTCAGTCAAAAAAGGGTCTAATGCTCACTTTTCAGCCGTGACTTTTCCATACCGCAGATCCCCTTACGTCAATTGTGTATCCTATCTTTTCAATGGGATCTTTCTAACTCCGGTATTTAGAGTCGTGTCTGAAGTGAGCGTTAGAAATCTAACGACAAAACTCCAGCCGCAGAAAAAAGTCAGTAGTTAAGAGCTTTCTGGGCTAACGCCGGTTCATAAAGCTCTTAACTACTGTGCCCTAAAGTACACTAACACCCATAAACTACCTATGTACCCCTAAACCGAGGCCCCCCACATCGCCGACACTCAATTAAAAATTTTTAACCCCTAATCTGCCGACCGCCACCTACGTTATGCTTATGTACCCCTAATCTGCTGCCCCTAACACCGCCGACCCCTATATTATATTTATTAACCCCTAATCTGCCCCCCACAACGTCGCCGCCAGCTACCTACACTTATTAACCCCTAATCTGCTGTCCGCACGCCGCCGCCGCCAGCTACATTATAGCTATGTACCACTAATCTGCTGCCCTAACATCGCCGACCCCTATATTATATTTATTAACCCCTAACCTGCCCCCCACAATGTCGCCGCCACCTACCTACAATAATTAACCCCTAATCTGACGACCGCAAAGAGCCGCCACCTACATTATAGCTATGTACCCCTAATCTGCTGCCCCTAACACCGCCGACCCCTATATTATATTTATTAACCCCTAATCTGCCCTCCCTAACATCGCCGACACCTAACTTCAATTATTAACCCCTAATCTGCTGACCGAATCTCGCCGCTTTTCTAATAAATGTATTAACCCCTAAAGCTAAGTCTAACCCTAACACTAACACCCCCCTAAGTTAAATATAATTTAAATCTAACGAAATAAATTAACTCTTATTAAATAAATTATTCCTATTTAAAACTAAATACTTACCTGTAAAATAAACCCTAATATAGCTACAATATAAATCATAATTATATTATAGCTATTTTAGGATTTATATTTATTTTACAGGTAACTTTGTATTTATTTTAACCACGTACAATAGCTATTTAATAGTTAAGAACTATTTAATAGCTAAAATAGTTAAAATAATTACAAAATTACCTATAAAATAAATCCTAACCTAAGTTACAATTAAACCTAACACTACACGATCAATAAATAAATTAAATAATATACCTACAATTAACTACAATTAAACCTAACACTACACTATCAATAAATTAATTAAATACAATACCTACAAATAACTACAATGAAATAAACTAACTAAAGTACAAAAAATAAAAAAGAACTAAGTTACAAAAAATAAAAAATATTTACAAACATAAGAAAAATATTACAACAATTTTAAACTAATTACACCTACTCTAAGCCCCCTAATAAAATAACAAAGCCCCCCAAAATAAAAAATGCCCTACCCTATTCTAAATTACAAAAGTTCAAAGCTCTTTTACCTTACCAGCCCTGAACAGGGCCCTTTGCGGGGCATGCCCCAAGAAATTCAGCTCTTTTTCCTGTAAAAAAACACATACAATACCCCCCCACCAACATTACAACCCACCACCCACATACCCCTAATCTAACCCAAACCCCCCTTAAATAAACCTAACACTAAGCCCCTGAAGATCTTCCTACCTTGTCTTCCCCTCACCGGGTATCACACCGATCCGTCCTGGCTCCGATATCTTCATCTAAGCCCAAGCGGGGGCTAGACATCCATCATCCGACGGCTGAAGAAGTCCAGAAGAGGCTCCAAAGTCTTCATCCTATCCGGGAAGAAGAGTAGATCGGGACCGGCAACCATCTTCTTCCAAGCGGCATCTTCTATCTTCATCCGATGAGGACCAGCTCCATCTTGAAGACCTCCACCACAGACCCATCTTCTTCTGACGAAGACTTCCCGACGAATGACGGTTCCTTTAAGGGACGTCATCCAAGATGGCGTCCCTCGAATTCCGATTGGCTGATAGGATTCTATCAGCCAATCGGAATTAAAGTAGGAAAATTCTGATTGGCTGATGGAATCAGCCAATCAGAATCAAGTTCAATCCGATTGGCTGATCCAATCAGCCAATCAGATTGAGCTCACACTCTATTGGCTGATCGGAACAGCCAATAGAATGCGAGCTCAATCTGATTGGCTGATTGGATCAGCCAATCGGATTGAACTTGATTCTGATTGGCTGATTCCATCAGCCAATCAGAATTTTCCTACCTTAATTCCGATTGGCTGATAGAATCCTATCAGCCAATCGGAATTCGAGGGACGGCATCTTGGATGACGTCCCTTAAAGGAACCGTCATTCGTCGGGAAGTCGTCGTCGGAAGAAGATGGGTCCGCGGTGGAGGTCTTCAAGCTTTGAACTTTTGTAATTTAGAATAAGGTAGGGCATTTTTTATCTTGGGGGTCTTTGTTATTTTATTAGGGGGCTTAGAGTAGGTGTAATTAGTTTAAAATTGTTGTAATATTTTTCTTATGTTTGTAAATATTTTTTTATTTTTTGTAACTTAGTTCTTTTTTATTTTTTGTACTTTAGTTAGTTTATTTCATTGTAGTTATTTGTAGGTATTGTATTTAATTAATTTATTGATAGTGTAGTGTTAGGTTTAATTGTAGATAATTGTAGGTATTTTATTTAATTAATTTATTGATAGTGTAGTGTTAGGTTTAATTGTAATTTAGGTTAGGATTTATTTTACAGGTAATTTTGAAATTATTTTAACTATTTTAGCTATTAAATAGTTATTAACTATTTAATAGCTATTGTACCTGGTTAAAATAAATACAAAGTTACCTGTAAAATAAATATAAATCCTAAAATAGCTATAATATAATTATAATTTATATTGTAGCTATATTAGGATTTATTTTACAGGTAAGTATTTAGCTTTAAATAGGAATAATTTATTTAATAAGAGTTAATTAATTTCGTTAGATTTAAATTATATTTAATTTAGGGGGGTGTTAGGGTTAGACTTAGCTTTAGGGGTTAATACATTTATTAGAATAGCGGTGAGCTCCAGTCGGCAGATTAGGGGTTAATGTTTGAAGTTAGGTGTCGGCGATATTAGGGAGGGCAGATTAGGGGTTAATACTATTTATTATAGGGTTAGTGAGGCGGATTAGGGGTTAATAACTTTATTATAATAGCGGTGCGGTCCACTCGGCAGATTAGGGGTTAATAAGTGTAGGCAGGTGGAGGCGACGTTGTGGGGGCAGATTAGGGGTTAATAAGTGTAGGCAGGTGGAGGCGACGTTGTAGGGGGCAGATTAGGGGTTAATAAATATAATATAGGGGTCGGCGATGTTAGGGCAGCAGATTAGGGGTACATAGGGATAATGTAAGTAGCGGCGGTTTACGGAGCGGCAGATTAGGGGTTAATAATAATATGCAGGGGTCAGCAATAGCGGGGGCGGCAGATTAGGGGTTAATAAGTGTAAGGTTAGGGGTGTTTAGACTCGGGGTACATGTTAGAGTGTTAGGTGCAGACGTAGGAAGTGTTTCCCCATTGTTTGCAAACAATGGGGCTGCGTTAGGAGCTGAACGCGGCTTTTTTGCAGGTGTTAGGTTTTTTTTCAGCTCAAACAGCCCCATTGTTTTCTATGGGGGAATCGTGCACGAGCACGTTTTTTAAGCTGGCCGCTTCCGTAAGCAACTCTGGTATCGAGAGTTGCAGTGGCGTTAAATATGCTCTACGCTCCTTTTTTGGAGCCTAACGCAGCCATTCTGTGGACTCTCAATACCAGAGTTTTTTTAAAGGTGCGGCCAGAAAAAAGCCAGCGTTAGCTACGCGGGTCGTTACCAACAAAACTCTAAATCTAGCCGTAAGTATTTAAAAGCACCTGTTGTGTAAATCAATATTGTACTTTTGACAAGGATTTCCTGTCTCACTGCAGGACCCTTGATATCTCTGTGACCAATAAAATTCTCTGAAGGTTTCCGGATTAACTCTGCTGTAGCCTCATGCTATAGAGGCTCTGTATGTATATACATACCATCAGCTCTAAAAAAAGACTGCGCTAAACAGGAATTCTTTTTTGCTGGACTTTAACACCGATTTCCTATACTATATAATTTTTTATTGTTTTGATGTGATTTTTATGATATGTTTTTTAATTTTATGTACCTATTATGTATTGATTATTAAATTAGTATTTCCTTCTTAATATGAGGAGAGTCCACGGCTTCAATCCTTATTTGTGGAAATACAGAACCTGGCCACCAGGAGGAGGCAAAGACACACCAGCAAAAGGCTTATTTACCTTTCCCACTTCCCTCATCCCCCAGTCATTCTTTGCCTTTCGTCACAGGAGGTTGGCAGAGAAGAGTCAGAAGATTTCGGAGTAGTGCCTTAGGAAGGGTATCTGCCCTTCGAGATGGGACTGGAGTTTTAAGTAGTCTTGTCAGCCTCTCAGTGAGAGCATTGATGAAAGTTAGAGTCTGGAGATACAGCTCCTTAAGCAATCAGCGTTGACAAATTTTGCTGTCTGCTTTCTTCACTCAAGTCCATGTCAGAAGCGCTGCTAAAATCTGTCAAACTTGAAGGACCGTGTCACAGTTCCATGGCATAGATTCCGGTAAGATTGTTTCATTATTTTACACACATGTTAACGATAGAAGATAGGGTCACAGTGGGACTCCTTTATCATTATGGAATCAAGGGTTAATATCTCCTTAGTGGGATTATTGAACAGTGGGGATTTTTTAATCATATTTGTTATCTGATTTTGACTGCTTATGTGTAAGAACTTTGGGCTCTTAGGCTGATACGGAATGTACAGGTTATTTTCATTTTGAGAACTGCACAGTTTCTTTATATTAAGCTGGCTTGCCTTATCCTTAGCAGGGGCAGGTCCTGCATGAGCACTATGTGACCGGGAATGGCCACGTTTTTTCCCCTGCTTTCGATTCCTGACCGGGTGTCTGTGGAGAGGAGCATCTTCTCTATCTGTCTGGGTCATAGGAGGTGCTGAGTACCCCAGCTATTGGGGGTATAAGGTGCCAGTTGTTTTTCCTTTTCTATAATTTTATATGGACGAGCTATGGAGGATTCTGTTATTTTAGAGGGGGATCCCTCCGATGCAGAATTTGATACCTGTGTATATTGTGAGGAAGTCCGGGTAATCCAGCCTTCTCAATTATGTTCGGTATGCTGCAATAGAGTGTTTTCATCAACCAATGTTGAGATGTTAGAGATCACTGAGCCATCCGCCTCTGAGGACTCTTCCTCCAGTGAGGTGTCTTCCCTAGATTCTGTTCCTACATATGCAGTTTTCCCGTGTTCCAATCCTCCTTCGATTGTAAGGGGTTTGTTTCCATCAGAGGTTACTACGCAGTTCTGCATGGCCATCTCTACGGCCTTAGCGATGTTACCTATTCCTGCTACGCGTAAGCGAAGGGTTAATCCAGGATATCCTGCCCAAGGACATTCATGTAAAATAAGAATTGTGTCCGATCAGTCCTCTGGGGATGTGGTTCCTTCTGAGGCTTCAGAGGGAGAACCAACAGGGTCGGAGTCTGCTGACTTGGGTCCTCCGACTGCAGAGGGCTTTGCATTTAGATTTAGTTTGGCACACCTGCGTTTACTTCTGAGATGTTAGAGGTTCCCAGTACTGATCCGTCAGTTGAATCTCAGTCCTCTAAATCAGATAATGATCTTAACTAGACGAGTAATGGATGGTGATATTCCTTGTCGTCTTGTTTTACTTTTTGTGAGGTTGTGTCATATGACAGGCCGGACCTGTTTTTGTTTGCACACTCCTTTTAAGCTTATCACTTGTGGGCGCTTGCGTATTTTCTTTTGCTTTGCTATTCCGTTCTGGATAGTTTTTTGTTTTTAGACCTCTGGGTTGTTTTAGAAACTCTTCTTAGAAAGACGTTTCGTCACATGGGATTTTTGTTACTATTGACTTTGATGGTCGAGATTGTGGAAACTTCCGCTGGAAGCTTATAGATTTCTTCTCGGGGTGATAGTTTCCCCAATATTTTCGAGAAAAATTTTAAGCCACAGAGCTTCATTTCTTTCATTTCATCATTCAATTGTTCTAGCTTTGTTGGAACTTAAGAAGTTTTGTTTTAGCCCTGGAGCGTTCTGGAAGATATGTCGTATCCTAGATGACAGACAGGACCTGTTGTGGATACTTATTAGGTCTGTTCCTTCTTTCTACTTAAGAGAAGGAGTTTTTTTCTAGATTTCTGGTCCAGGTACAGTAGGCCCATCTATCCTAGTTAACAGGCTGACCTGTTTAGGTATTATCTGGGATCGGTGCTCGATACTGGATCATATGGATCTAGGGGTCCTAGAGGCCGGAACTAGGCTTCTTTTCTGAGCAATTGTCTTGTCAGAGAAGGGGAAGTTTTCCAAGTGACCTTTGGGGTCATTGTCCCGGTATCTATCGCACTGCAGGAATATTTTCTTCCACTGTTGGTGCATGCCCTAATAGTGGGAGGGTCTTCCCGTCCTAATTAGGTTCTATGGTTTTTAAGCAGAGCTTATTAGTTCTTCTTTCGCTGGAGAATGTAAGGTTCTCCCTTCCTTTGTTAGGAAGAAGGATGTCTTTCCTGTTTCATCCTTTTTGGGCAAATCCGGTTCTTAGGAACCATATCTTACAGTAAACCTAGTTCTGATCCTTCTTGGGATATGCGGTTTAAGGTGGCAGTATTCTGCTTCTAGATTTTACAGTAGCTCCCGGGTCTCGGCCATTCTGGGTTTCTTACCTTCGCCTGCTAATAGACTTTTAGGGATTTACTTGTGTCTTTTCGATCCAGAAAGTCTCTCTACTTTTTCTTGCAGGCAGGTCATACTATCTCCCAATTGAGATTCCAGGTCATTGAACAAATCAGGAGACCCAGGAGAGGTGGAGATAGACAGTCTATACTTAAAAGTAGAGAGACTTTCTGGATTTACACATTACAAACACTTGCCCCTTTAGGAATGAATAAGGAAATAGACTGGCAAGTAACGTTATGAATAATTTTATAAATGCTCTTAGATACAAGGATCTGGATAGGTTGTTGAAAGTAAGGTGATAATGTACAGGTATTTTTTCTGAAATATATGTTCTTTGTATTATAACCATCTTATCTATTGAGGTTTTAACAATGTATATATCTATATTGTGTCTTACAGGTCACTATAGAAGTTTAGGATGAAGTATCTTTTTCCACTAGACGGAGTTTGAGAATTATACTTTGTATTGTATATGAAAGTGTTAACTATAAGGGTACACACCTACACAGGTATTTGTAACTCCTCTCCTTATAGCTATTTAAGCAGTGTGTTTAGTTACTTCTGTATACAACATGATTAAGGTCAGTTGATGACCGAAACGTTGTTGTCTTTTTGAATGTTTCTTCATTAAAAGCAGTAAAAATCTTTAAATTGTGGTGCTGCTGCTCCTTTCTCCTATATTGTCTACTTTTGGGGTTGGTGCAGAGACCCCTGCAGCGTGCACCCTTTATTGGATGGTGAGTGCTGGACCTACCTCTATTTTCTATATTGCTTGTGTCGACACCAGGGTGGATCTGGATGCTGTTTTGTCTTATTGTTACAGAAACACTTATTGCCACATCTGACCTGAGAAGCTGCATAAATGTATGTATGGAGCATTTTTAGTATCCATACACACGCTTATACGTGCCACTCACCTATGCTATCTACTTTACCTGGGACACCTATACCCTAACCCACGATTAGCTGGGGGATCTTGATATCTATAAATATATATTCCGACTAAGTCTGATATATAACAGGAGTGACTCTACAATCTGCTTTATGGATCTGGATGCTGTTTTGTCTTATTGACAGGAATTTTTTATCTACTCTGCCTAGCAAGCTGAAGGCTTAGAGTTGAATCCTGCTGTGGCAGATTTCTTTAAATCCTGAGATCTTGCAAATTTACCCATCGGGTTATGCCCTCCAGCTCCCTTCTGGTCTTTGTTGATGCGGGGGTGGAGAGTGATATACACAGCTGAGGCCGTGACTTTGGCATGGTGTTGGTGAATCTGTCTTAACAGACTTACCGGTAGGTGGGGGAAATCAATCCCAGTGTTCCATTCAGATCTCCCTGTTCTGAGAATTTTTTCTCTTAGTTCTCCGGGGGGGATTTTGACCTTGTCGTTTCCTTGTCCATGGGGAGAGAGTGTTCTAGGGAGGTCCATATGTTGGGAGTTTCCTTCCCATTTTTCCTTTGGTTCCTCAGCGAGCATTCTGCTTCGAGGATTTGGTCTTCTGGGTTCATACCAGTTAGGACCTCTCAGTGGGGAGACCTTCTTTTGGAGAAGGAGAGTTCCTTCTGCTAAATGGGGGGTCTTGTGTTTGGTGGTGGGCGGAGGCCCACATCGGCTCATTGCCAGCGACCCTTTCTATGAGTGTACTCTTCAGGATTGGATGTCCCCTACAACCATTCCCTGCTCGAATGTTTGTATGGATGGGGAAGCCGATCAAGTTTCAAGGCGTCAGTGTTAGCTCCACCGCTTCTGTAGCAGAAGGTGGGTTTGAACCCAGGTGGGGCTCCGGCCTTTTCATCCTGAATATGCTAGGCATCCAGCATTCCTTAGAGGTTTCTTTTTAACCTTCTTTTCTTTCGGCCATGTCACTCTTTGTTGTAGATGGTCGATCCTAGCAGGAGCAGGCGTCAGTGAGACAGTTTTCTCCATTTATATCTAGAGTTGTATCACGGTTTAGGGGCTTCGCCTCCATGGACCTTGTTACAGGGATCTGCTGGAGTAGGGTCCTTGTGTTCATCACAATCTGGACTCTCTGAAAATGACTGCATGGTATTGAATGCTCAGTCTTAGCCAAGAGAGGTTTTACTGAAAGAATTGTTGATACTCTCGTTCTAGCCGGTGTATCGTCACATCTATCATAAGGGGTGCAGGACCTACTTCTTCTGGTATGTAGAGTGGGGATTCTTCTGGCATAAGGCCAAGTGTTTCAGGATCCTTTCCTTTCTCCAGGATGCTCTGTAGAAGGGCCTTCTGTTAGCTCCCTTAGGGGATAGATTTCGTCCCTATCTGTTTTACTGCTCGAGAGGTTCACAGAGCTTCCAGATGTCCAGTCTTTTGTTCAGGCTTTGACTAAATCAGGCCTGTGTTTAGATCTAGTGCTCCTCTTTGGAGTTTACATCTTGTTCTAAGTTTTGCAGAAGGCTTTATTTGATCTTATGCATGGGGTTGACATTAAGATTTTCTGTCTTGGAAGGTTCTTTTTTCTACTGGCTATTGCTTCAGTGCACAGAGTTTCTGAGATGGCTGCCATGGTTGCAATGTGAGGTCCTTTACCTAGTTTTTCATGTGGCTAAGGCTGTTCTCATTGGGTTAGGTTTTCTTCCTATGGTTGTTTCAGATCGCAACATCAATCAGGAGGTTGTGGTTCCTTCCTTGTGTCCTAATCTTTCTTCTTCGAAGGAGCGGTTATTTCATAACTTGGATGTGGTTCGGGCCATGAAGTTCTATCTTCAGGCTACAAAGGAGTTTTTGTCAGACTTCTTTCTTGATTGTGTCTATTCTGGGAAGCGTAAGGGGCAGGAAGCCTCGTCCACTTCCTTGTTTTTCTGGTTGAGGAGCATGTTCGCTTAGCTTATGAGTCAGCGGGACACAAGCCTCCTCAGAGGATTAAGGCTCATTCAACTAAAGCTGTGGCTTCTTCTTGGGTCTTTGAGAATGAGGCCTCTAGAGATCAGATTTTGTAGGGCGACTACCTGGTCTTCCTTGCATATTTTTTCAAAATTTTTCATATTTGGCGTTTTTGCTTCAGCAGAAGCAGCTTTTGGGAGAAAGAGGTTTCCATCTGTGGTGCCCTCAGAACAGGGTCCGCCTCTCTTTTTACCCTCCCTTTTTCATTCAGTGTCCTCTAGAGCTTGGGTATATGTTTCCCACAAGTAAGGAATTAAGCCATGCACTCTCCTCATATTAAGAAGGAAAACATAAATTATGCTTACCTGATCATTTCCTTTCCTTCTGTATGAGGAGAGTCCACGGCCCCCGCCCAAATTCTCTGTTAGGCGGACTTAAATTTGGTTTTGTTCTTCTGGCACCATTTATACCCTGATATTCCTCCTACTGTTCCTTATGTTCCCTCGGCAGAATGACTGGGGGATGAGAGAAGTGGGGAAGGTATTTAAGCCTTTGGCTGGGGTGTCTTTGCCTCCTCCTGGTGCCCAGGTTCTGTATTCCCACAAGTAAGGAATGAAGCCGTGGACTCTCCTCATACAGAAGTAAAATAAATTATCTGGTAAGCATAATATATATTTTTTAACTATTAGATCTCCAGTGCTTAGCACTCATATATTTGATTATCACAAATCAGTGTTTATTGCTCATTACAGCTTATCATTTCTTCCTTATATTGATTCATATTCTCATTCACTCATGTATTCACACAGCAACTACACTAATTTAGCTTTTGAGCGCCCCGGTCTACAGATTGTGTGTGTGTGTCTGTATACACACACATACAGTCTTACACTTTCTCCATTTGTCTAGAGTGAGATTTTTGTGGGGAAAGTCTCTATTCCGGTGGCTTTTTGTATAGGATTGCTTTAAGAGTGCAATAGATCTGACACCCTTTGCTTGTTTTACAATTAACCACTAAACGGCGAACCCTCCACATTGCAAATAATAATAACAGTTATTAACCCCTAAACTGCCATCCCCCCACATCACAACTAACAATAAAATATATTAGCCTCTAAACTTCCATCCCCCGTACCTATTTAAACTATTAACCCCTAATCGGCCATCCACCCACAACACAATCTACCTATTTAAACTATTAACCCCTAAACCGCCATCCCATTTTTTTTATTTTGGGAGGTTTGGTGGGTTGGGGGCTTTACTGTTAGGGGTTGATTTGTATTTCTTTCCTATGGCATGGAGAGTCCACAACATCATTCCAATTACTAGTGGGATATTCAACGCCAGCAGGAGGAGGCAAAGAGTACCCCCGCAAAGCTGTTAAGTGTAACTTCCCTTACCCATAATCCCCAGTCATTCTCTTTGCCTTTGTCAATGGAGGATGTGTGAAGATAGTGTCTGAAGATATTTAATCCTTTTATAGGTAATTTTCCCTGCAAGCAAGGATTGGGGTCTAAACTGTGTCCATGTCAATCTCTTTAGTAAGAGTAATGGTGGCTATTAGCAGTTAGAAAGCGGTGAGGTAGTCTTTGCTTTATTTCTTACATTATTGCTACCCCTTCATAGAAAGCCAGGGTTGGTTACTCTGCTCTTTCTTTTTCTTCAGGACCCTGATAGAAAGTGGAGTGTCTATCATGTGATCTTCATATGGGCAGTCTGACAGGCACTGATTTAATGAGACTTTAAGGGGTTAATTTCCTCCTTTATTTTATTAAGGAGACTGGCTGAAGGGTTATTTAGAGTCTATAGCTCAAAGTGTGAGTTTTTTATTTATTTGAGGCAAATAGTGCATGAAGAGTGTTAACGGTGTGCAACGTTAGTTTTATTTTGTCGAACAGAAACACGCGCTTTTTCAGTGGCGCAGTTTCTTTTCTCAGTCCGATCACGTGTCCTCCGCTCTTCTGCTTGTATTCACTAAGAGGGGAGTGAATATCCAGTGCCAGTGTTTTTCCTCTGTGGCTAAGATGATCACATGTTCTGGCTATATTAACTGTTTTACCGATCGGGATCACAGTTTTCAGAGCTAACAGCATATCTGATGGCTGATTGAGTGGATCTGCATGTGAGAGTTCTTCCCTTTACTAGTGTCAACTCTACCCGGTGCGGGGGACTCTGATTAAAATTTGTTTCAATAAATTTTAGCATAATTTGCTTTTTTCTGCACAGTTAAGGTTTTTTTCTTAAGGTGACATAACGGTCAGCTATTGACAGAGACCAAGATTCTGTTTCTATGGATAAGTGTTTATTATGTTTAGAGGCCCAAATTATTTTACCTACGCAATTTTGTTTCTCAAATTACTCCCTTCTGAGCCAATTGTCTCTCAGGATAATGCTGTTCAGGATATGCTACAGCTTTCTCCTCAAACGTCCCAAACCTTAGTGGTTTCACATACAGTGCCCTATGGTTCCTCTCAACCTCCTGGGGGTGTATATTTGCCAGGAGATTTTGCTGCTCAGATAACCTCTGCCGTGTCTGCAGCTTTATCTGCTTTCCCTTTTGGGGTAAGCGTAAGAGGAAATCTAGACATATTTCTGCTAGTAAGGTGTCTGACCCCTCTAAATCTGCGTTTGTCAACCTTTCCCAAATGTCTGATGAGAAGGATACTTCAATAATTTCTGAAGGTGAGATCTCAACTCAATGGGGGGGAAAATTCTGAATCGGAAGAAGTTAATTTTATTTTTATTTTTTAATTTTTTTTTAAAGTATTTTTATTAAATTATCAAGAGTATGAATACATATGTAACACTCAAAGCTCTATTAGTCTGTGCAAAGACATAGAGATTCATTAAACAAGCAATATCATGTATGGCATAGTACAGAATCAATGAACAAAGACATCAAATTATAAGACATAAGTCCAACTGTTGTATTCATAACATCCCTCCTACCCTCTGGAACAGCCCTTGTCATGCAAGTAATTAAGCTTAGGCCTATGTCTATATTAGATCATGTATCGGAAGTGTTCTGCCTAAGGAATGTATGGCAATAGGTAGGGGGCAGGAAACATTTTCATGAAATGGAGGAGTAAGAAAAAACGAAACTAGGTACAATTTATGTTCGTACCAAAAAGGAACGACTAGAGCACATGAACAAGGTTATGGTTCCACCTATTTATAGGTATGCTTTCCATCAATTAAAACAATACCAGCAGACCCATTCCGCACAACAACCAACTAGGGTAATGGCAGGTCCACTAAAGGGGACGGACCCATCATATAAAGGGGTAAAGGAAGCGGGAAGGGAAAGAGGGATAGGGTGGAGAGAAAAAAAAAGACACTCTATCCTCTCTTCCTCTCTCTAAGCACTCTCGCAGCATATCGTCCGGAAAAGGCCCAGAGAAGGCTTCTCCGTTGAGGATATCAGGCTACATTGCGAGAAGGCCAAATAGGATCTAGACTTTATTGGCAACTAATACAATCTGACCATGTTTCGCAATATGACTCCATCTCATCCGTTTCACCTGCCACATATATTTCCATTTTCGCAAAATGGTTCACTAGAGCGCAGGCAGCAGACAAAGTCGGAGGCTCCGGCTGTCGCCAGGCGCGAGCAATACATAATTTTGTAGCTGACAAGATATATATGAGGAGTCGTCTGGTGTGTACAGGGATGGAGAGTGGAAAAATGTGAAAAAGCGCCACTTGGGGAGTCAAGCTTAAATCAATATTTAGAGACTTGAGGAGCAGTTCAACTTCTGACCATAGGGTAGAGATCTTCGGACATGACCACCATATATGTAGGTCTGATCCCAACTTATCGCAGGCCCTCCAGCATTTTGGACTATGAGCTTTGTAGATCTGAGTTAATCTCACTGGGGTCCTATACCATTTCAGGATCACTTTAATATACGTTTCTAAAACAGTCACACAGTGAAGGTTTTTTTTCGCAAGTGAAATTGCAGACGCAAGTTCTCTATCTGGGATTGTGGTTTCAAGTTCATTAGCCCAAGCCCCAAACTGCCAGGGAGGATCTTTTGAATGGTCCTTCAGGAGAGCTGTGTAGTGGAAGGACAGCGGTCTATATGCTACCTTGCCTTGGGTCCATCTCTCTTCCCACTTGGTTATGTTCCTCAAACCGATTTTGGGAAAGCCCCTATATCTGGCCAAGCTCAGGACTCTGAAGCTCTCAAACCTGAACCACAAAGGGCTCTCTCCCTGGGAGCCAAACAGCTGGGCAGCCGAGGCCAACTTATCCGAGATGTACAAGTCAGACATCTGAAGAATCCCTTTTTTATGCCAGAAGCCTGTATGTAGTGTTGGGGAGTTCCACATCATACCTGTAAAACCATGAATGGGGGAGGGATGTGGGGCGATCTCCGTATGATGACGAAGTTCGTGCCATATTTTAATGGCTTGGGCGACTATAGGGTTGTCAATCTGTTTGTCTAAGTTCAAATGTTTAGGAACCCAGATGACTGGAAGAAGTTAATTTTAGATTTAAGTTCGAACATCTCTGGTTGCTACTGAAGGAGGTTATAGCTACTTTGAATGACTCTGAACCTTTGGTTGCTGTCAACCCTAAAGAAGATGTCTGAAATTGTAGCTCAGGAATGGAATAAGCCAGGGGTTCCCTTTACCCCTTTCCCTGTTTTTAAAAAGATATTTCCTGTTGCTAACTCCATTCGTGACTCATGGCGCACTGTGCCTAAAGTAGAATGAGCTATCTCTACCCTAGCTAAAAGAACCACCATTCCTATAGAGGATAGTTGTTCATTTAAGGATCCCATGGATAAGAAGCTAGAGGCTTACTTAAAGAAGATGTACATCCAACAAGGTTTACAGTGGCAACCTGCGGCAAAGTATTGCTACGGTTGCGGGAGCAGCATCTTATTGGTGCGATGCCCTGTCTGATCTGATATCAGAAGAGATTACGATAGAGGAGATCCAAGATAGGATCAAACCTCTTAAACTGGTTTATACCTTTATCTGTGATGCCAACATGCAGGTAATTAGACTGGGAGCTAAGATGTCTAGCTTCGCTGTTTTAGCTTGTAGAGCTCTGTGGTTAAAATCTTGGTTGGCTGATGTATCTTCAAAGGCCAAATTTTTGGCTTTACCTTATAAGGGTAAAATTCTTTTTGGTCCTGGTCTGGCGGAAATTATTTCTGAAATTACGGGTGGAAAGGGATCTTTCCTACCTCAGGACAAGAAGAATAGACCTAAGGGTTGACAGAATTCAAATTTTTGCTTCTTTCGCAGCTTTAAAGGACAGAAGTCTTCCTCTTCTTCTTCCACACCAGAGCAATCCAGGACCTCTTGGAAGTTCAGTCAGCCTTGGAATAAGGGGAAGCAATACAAGAAGCCTTCTGCTGATTCTAAATCAGCATGAAGGGTCCGCCCCAATCCAATTTTGGTTCAGGTGGGGGGCAGGCTTTCTCTTTTTCAACAGGCTTGGATATGCGATATCCTAGACCTGTGGGCTGTGGACATAGTATCCCAGGGTTACAGAATAGGATTTAAGTCTTGCCCTCCAAGGGGCAGATTTCTCCTGTCAACACTATCCTCAAATCAAGTAGGGAGGGAGACCTTCTATCCTCCCTGTGAGTAATTGTTCCAGTTCCTGTAGAGGAACAGGGACAAGGATTCTATTCCAATTTCTTTATGGTTCCCAAAAAGGAGGGAACTTTCCGTCCCTTCCAAGACCTAAAGTGCCTCAACAAATTCCTCAAGGTTCTGTCCTTCAAAATGGAAACTATTTGTTCCATTCTTCCCTTGGTTCGGGAAGGTTAATTCATGACAACCATAGACCTGAAGGATACGTATCTCCATGTTTCCATTCACAGGGATCATCACCAGTTTCTAAGGTTTGCCTTTCTGGATAAGCATTTCCAGTTTGTTGCACTTCCGTTTGGTCTTGCCACGGCTCCCAGAATATTCACCAAGGTTCTTGGGGCTCTTTTGGCAGTGGTCAGATCCCAGAGAATTGCTGTGGCCTCTTACCTAGTCAACATATTGGTTCAGGCGTCATCTTTTCAACGAGCAAAATCTCATACAGAGATGTTGTTTTTTTCTACGTTACCACAGATGGAAAGTGAATCAGGAAAATAGTTCCCTTGTTCCAGCTACAAGGGAATGTTTCTTAGGGACAATCATGGATTCGCTGTCCATGAAAATTTTTCTGACGGAAGACAGGAAATCCAAACTTCTTTCTTCGTGTCTTTCTCTCCAGTCTGCTACTCGTTTATCATTGGCTCAATGCATGGAGGTGATTGGTCTGAGGGTTGCTTCCATGGACATTATTCCTTTTGCTTGGTTCCATCTGAGACCTCTGCAATTATGCATGCTCAATCAGTGGAATGGAGACCATTCAAATTTATTGCAAAGGATAGATCTAGATCCCCAAACAAAAGACTTTCTCTTGTAGTGGATTTTACAGGAAATCCTGGCTCAGGGCACTTGCTTCCTGAGACCTTCCTGGGTGATTGTGACTATGGACGCCAGCCTGTTAGGCTGGTGAGCAGTTTGGGGCTCTCTAAAAGCACAGGGCCTGTGGACTCAGGAGGAGTCTTCTCTCCCCATAAACATCTTGGAGTTGAGAGCAATCTGCAATGCCTTGGTAGATTGGCCTCAATAATCTTTAGTCCAGTTTTGTCAGATTCCAGTCGGACAACATCACCTCAGTGGCTTACATCAACCACCAAGGAGGAACTTGGAGGTTCCTTGGCTATGAAGGAGGTGACTCACATTCTGCAGTGGGCAGAAGCTCACGATTGCCTCCTATCTGCTATTCACATTCTAGGAGTTGACAACTGAGAGGCAGATTTTCTGAGCATTTTTTTAGATAACCCTCAGGTGGGGGGTTCTAGAGTTGGATCTGATGGCGTCTCATCAAAACGCTAAGCTTCCAAAGTACAGTTCAAGGTCAAGAGATCCTCAGGCCACTGATAGATGCTCTAGCAGTTCCTTGGATCTTCTCTCTGGCATACCTGTTTCCTTCATTTGCTCTCCTTCCACAAGTCATTGCTTGTATCAGTCAGGAGAGAGCATCAGTAATTCTAATAGCTTCTGCATAGCCTTGCAGGATCTAGTTCGTGGATCTGGTTCGGATGTCATCTCTTCCTCCTTGGAGGCTACCCCTGACGAAGGACCTTCTAATTCAGAGTCTATTGCTCCATCCAAACCTGGATTCTCTGAAGCTGACTGCTTGGAGATTGAACACCTAGTTCTGTCTAGACGTGGTTTTTCTGAAGCGGTCATTGATACTATGCTTCAGGCTCGCAAACCTGTTACTCGCAAGATTTTACCATAAGGTATGGTGTAAATACCTTTATTGGTGTGAATCTTAGGGTTTCTCCTGGAGCCGGGTGCGGATTCCCCTCATTTTATCTTTTCTTCAGGATGGCCTGGAGAAAGGTTTGTCAGTCAGTACTCTGCACTGTCTATTCGTTTGCACAAATGTCTAGCAGATTTTCCAGATGTTCAAGTTTTTGTTCGGGCCCTGGTCAGAATCAGGCTTGTATTTAAACCTGTTGCTCCTCCTTGGAGCCTTAATCTTGTTCTTAAAGTTTTGCAGCAGGCTAAGTTCGAGCCGATGCATGATGTTGATATAAAATTGTTATCTTGGAAGGTTTGTTTCTTCTTGCTATTTCTTCCATTTATCTGCGATTTTGGCTCTGCAGTGTGATTCCCTGTACCTTATTTTTCATACAGATAAGGCAGTCCTTTGTACTAAGTTGGGTTTTCTCCCTTTGGTGGTGTCGGATCGAAACCTTAATTAGGAAATTGTTCCTTTTTTTTGTTCTAATTCTTCTTCCCATAAGGAACATCTTTTGCATAACCTAGATGTTGTGCATGCTTTAAAATTTTACCTTCAAGCAGTTAAAGATTTTTGTCAATCTTCTGCTCTGTTTCTGATTTTCTCTGGAAAGCGTAAGGGTCAGAAGGCCACTTTTAATACCCTTTCCCTCTAGTTAAGAAGTATTATTCATTTAGCTTATGAGACAGCTGGACAGCAGCCTCCTGAGAGAATTACGACTCATTCTACTAGGGCTGTCTCCTCATCTTAGGCTTTCAAGAATGAAGCTTCTGTGGAACAGATTTGCAAGGTGGCAACATGGTTCTCTTTGCATACTTTTTCAAAATGCTATAAATTTGATACTTTTGCCTCAGCCGAGGCCTCTTTTGGTAGAAAGGTTCTTCAAGTGGTGGTGCCTTCTGTTTAGGTCCTCCTGCCTTGTTCTCCCTCCCTTTTCATTCCGTGTCCTCTAGCTTGGGTATTGGATCCCACTAGTAATTGGAATGACGTTGTGGACTCTCCATGTCATAGGAAAGAAAACAAAATGTATGCTTACCTGATACATTTCTTTATTTCCATGACCCAGCCCTCTTTTTAAATGATAATTCAGCAGATTTGTTTTGTAAACCTCAGTCACCTCTATACCTTTGTGTTTCTTCTTTTTCCATTTTCCTTCGGCTGAATGACTGGGGATTATGGGTAAAGGAAGTTACACTTAACAGCTTTGCTGGGGTGCTCTTTTGCCTCCTCCTGCTGGCCAGGAGTTGAATATCCCACTAGTAATTGGAATTACTTTTTGGACTCTCCATGCCTGGAAAGAATTTTTTTTTTTTTTTTTAGACAAAAGAGCTGTTTAACTTAGGGCAATAAAAATATATTGAGGGAGAGAGAGAGCGCTGAAAAGAATCACCTCAAAGTACACAGGTTGATATCAAAAATCCCCAGATGAAATTGATGAGTTAAAGTCTATGTTAATTGTCTTCCTGCGCTAAAGGCCAGTGTAAGTGGTCCTAAAGCTAAAACTATTGAGGTGGAACGGAATAGATGGAAATAATCACTCTGGACAAAAAATATTATATATAAGCAAATATTTATTATTTAATAAAAAATGATGATTAAAATTATTCTTTGAATTTTTAAAAAATGGTGAATTTATATTAAAAAGCTGATGTAATAAAGTTTTCTTATTTTCAGCAAAAATGACAGAGGCAAAAAGATAAAAAGTAGGTGTAGTGAGTATACTGAGCAGAGGATATAGTTAGTATACACAGCACATATAGTTAGTATAGTTAATATAGTTAATGTGGTTAATATAACAACAGATATGGTTAGTATATACAGCAGATGTAGTTAGTGCAGTGGATTAGAGAATCATGGAAAATTAATAGGTAAAAATGGGGTTAAGATGTGTCAGCTAAAAATGTGTAAGCTAAATAGTGATTAAAAGGATGATATGGGTAGGATAACACCTTATTGCATGTAATAGACAGTTTTCTGCACGTTGTGCAAAAAAAGCAAAGTTAATAGAGCTAAGTTAATAAAGCTAAGGTTTTAGAGATTGGTAGCAAGCCTTAGTATAAGAAATAGCCATATAAACATTATAACATAATTATGATTGAACTGAAAAATGGAACAAAAGTTTGTTAAAAGTTCTTTTCTGTGCACAGGTAAAGGGTTTTGGCATATGCAAAATGTTAGGCAGATGTAAATTTTAGTGCCGTCTCTTTTTTATATTAAGAGTACCTTGTGAGATCAGACTCAAGTCCGTTAGGTTATCCAATCCTGTTGTAAAATAATGAAGTGATCCGAAGTGCAGGTAATACCAGGTTACCTTAAACTGCTTTTTCCCAAGGAAGCATCTGTTGGGTTGTAAATGTAATACCTTATTTCTTTCCTTGTCCTTTATGGTAAAACCAGGTTACCATTAGGAATTTCGAGCAGCATACAGGCCTGCTGTGGCGTTAATGTGACGCTTTTGTCCCGCGTCTGGAAGCAGGGTAATTCTCGTCCGGTCTTTTTCCTGATGGTGGTAGTCTGACGTCACAGACTACGGTGGCTCAAATTGGCCAAAAAGAAGTAACGCGTTTCGGTCGTGGAACTTTCTCAAACTTCTGATTTGCTCATTGTCCGTCTTGCTCTTTATATAGCAGAGTTTATGGCTTAACATGTGTAAGCCCCTCCTTATTTAGTTTGCTGTCAAAACACTACATCTGTAGGAAATGGGCAATTATCGTTCTATCATATATGGTATATCACACAAAAAACGAGTATTAAAGGAATACGTTTAAACTAAAAAACTGAGTGTTTGCAATTGTTTGCACTGACATGTATGTTACATTTTACGAGTGGGGGAAAGTCATATATAAAAGAGTATACTTTTTGCCTTAGAAGTTTTCGCTGTTTTGAGAGCGACATTGCTTGTAAGCCAAATATAATCTTGGCTTTTTTCATTAGACTACAAAATTTAAAAACTTTCATAGATAATGATAAAAGAATAAAAATCGTTACATGCTGCTATTGTATTGGTGTATATATAAAACAGATGGTTTTACATAATGGTTTATAGAGGGGGTATTTTTGTATGTGTAAATTTATGGATCTCATTAGGAATCATTGAAAATTTATTAAAAGATCAGTTCGTTGAGCCTATATCTATACATTAAAAATCTATAATTTAAAATTCGAAATATATAACTCATTATACTGAACTGTATTATATATTGTCTTCAAATGACAGTTAGTGTAGAACATATTCAGTCCCTAGACGTCCATCAGAGGACTAAAAGTTCAACATATGTCTTATTTACTATATAAAAAATAATAAATAAATATATAAATACTTTATTCATGCATAAAACTCCCTAGATTGAACTCTAAATTCATGCCTTTAGGGGTTAGGGTGTCTAGATCAAAGATCCATTTGGCCTCTAATCTTAGGAGGGCATGAGTTGGATTCCCTCCTCTCCAATTTCTTTTCAGTTTGTCTATGATAGTATAGCTGAAATGTTTCAGATTGCCATTATTGCATTTTTAAAAATGTTTTGGTACTGGGAGTTCTTTATTTCTATCATCATTCATGTGTTCAATGGATGAGATGTGTTCCCTAATACGATCCCGAGCTGTTCTATCCGACTCACCCACATATTGGGTCCCACAGCTACATTCTAGTAGATATATAATATGTTTGTCAGTACATCTATGGGTCCCTTTTATGTGAAACTCTTTGCCTGTTGTTGTGGATCTAATAGACTTTCTTTTTGTGGCATATTTGCAGGCCTTGCAAGTACAGCATGGAAAAAATCCTTGCACGTCCCTTCCCCATAGGTCTTTTTGGTCTTTTATATTTGATTTCTTTTTTAGATCTGTAGGTACTAACATATTCTTTAAATTTTTAGATTTCTTATATATTATTTTTGGATATTCAGGTAGAGATGAACCCAAAACTGTATCTTTTTTCAGGATGGGCCAGTGCTTTTTCATTATTCTTTCTATGATCTCTTTATTGCAATTATACTTTTTTGTGTGTATTGAGCAGTTGTTCTCTTGGTTTATCTTTACACATAAGCATTTCTGCTTCTATTATTTCTTTTTTGTATCCCCGCTCTTTAAACCTATTTATTAAAATATTTGACTGTTGTAGATAATCTTCCTCGTTATTACAGTTCTTACGAATCCTAGTAAATTGACTTTTAGGAATATTATCCTTCCATCTTTCTAGATGGCAACTGGTCGCATGTATATAATTGTTTGTGTCAACAGGTTTGAAATAGGTTTTAGTAAAGATTTTATTTGCTTCTATTCTGATATCTAAATCTAGAAATGGGATATTTGAGTAGCTGCTAGTATAAGTAAATTTTAAATTGTTTATATTGTTATTCATGCGAGATATAAACCAGTCTAGATCTTCTATTTCCCCTTTCCACACTATCAGAATATCATCTATATACCTCTTGTAAAGAACCAGGTTTGCTCCCAGATCTATGGAGTCTAGAAAAATGTGTTCCCAGAGACCCATAAATAAATTGGCATAGCTGGGAGCAAACCTGGTTCCCATTGCTGTACCACATTGCTGAACGAAAAATTTATCCTCAAAAACAAAAAAGTTGTGGTTAAGGATAAACTTAATACTCTCTATAATGAATTCTTTTTGCTCTTTGGGTAGAGAGTGATCTTTATTTAGATCAAATTCGACTGCTTCTAAACCTTTATGATGTTCTATACATGTATAAAGTGCCGACACATCACATGTGGCCAAAATATAATCACTTTCCCATTCTAGATTTTGTAATATATTTAAAACTTCTGTAGAGTCTTTTAGATATGAGGGGAGACTTACTACATATTTTTGTAGGTATTGATCTACATATTGCGATAAGTTGGCCGTAAGTGAGCCAATCCCTGATATTATTGGGCGGCCTGGAGGAGAAATGAGACTTTTGTGTATCTTGGGTAGACAATAGAAAAGTGGGATTTTTGGAAACTTTATCGACAGAAAGGCATATTCCTTATCATTCAAAATGCCTGATTCATTAGCTTTTAAGAGAAATGCATCTAGTTCTTTTTTGTAGATAGGGGTGGGATCTTTGTTTAGGGTTTTGTATGTCTTAATATCGTTCAGTAAAGTATATGCCATGTCTGTGTATTTCACTTTATCTAGAATCACTATGCCCCCTCCTTTATCTGCCGGTTTAACTATAATATTTTTGTTCTTTTCTAGTCTTTTTATAGCTTCATATTGTTTTTTATCGATATTTGAGCGTGTCTTATTTAATTTATTTTCATCTAAACCTTTAATATCATCTAAGACCATTTTTTCAAAAGTTTCTATTGCTCCCCCTTTGATATGTTTTGGGTAAAATGTGGATTTTTGTTTTAAATTAGTGTGTACAAAACTGTCTTTTTCCACATCTTGATTCGAAATTATTTCTCTCTCCAAAGAGGTTTTTAGAAACCATTTCTTTACTGTTATGTTTCTTATGTATTTGTGTACATCAATATATGTATTAAATTTGTTTAGCCTTTGTGTGGGGGCGAAGGACAATCCTTTGTTCAAAATTTTTATCTCATTTTCATCTAGTGGGTTTTCACTAAGGTTATATATTCCTTTACTCTCTATCTTTGTCTTATGTTTTTTATTTGTCTGTTTTCCTCTCCCTCTCTTTCCTCGTTTTCTGATGCTCTTCTTTTCCTTTGTGCTCTTGCTGATTGGGATATGTTTGCTTGTGTAGGTGTTTGTGGATCTTTTTGTTGACTTGTGTGACCTTTGTCTAAAAAAGGCACTTTGTTTGATCCTGTATTTGAAGAATTTGATATATCTGATACTTCTATGGGTTTACTCTTGTTTTGCTGGGATTCAATTACATCTGTGTCTAAAATAGAATATCTATTTGATGTGGAGATAGCGGGTTTTTCATTAATGCTTTGTGACCTGTTGGAATGATTGGGTTTGTGATGATAATCTGTCCTATTATATTCTTGTTAAAGTGAAGAAGTGGGGCTATCCCTGATGACCTATCGATTGCCTTCTGAGTAGGTCAAACATCTAATGCAATGTTCGTCAAATAAAGCTTTCTCGCATCATAACACAAGTCACTGTTGGGCACACAATCCTGACAACTATGTAGAAACGATCCCTCTGTTAGCGTTCAATCCCCCTTCGGTGACAAGCCAATGCAAACCCGCAAAGCAAAGTTCATGACTACGGCTAACGCCGAAACGCGTAAGCCAGTTTAGGTAATACACCTACTCTGTCACTCCTGTGTGTTCCTGTATTTTTAACTATTACACAATAAAGGATTGAATTTTATCAACGGACTGTCCGCACCTTTTGATTTACTCTATTATATTCTTCCCTTCTAAAGTGTGGTATATAATGATTCTGATAGGTAGTATTGTTTTCATATTCGAAATGTCTCTCGTGCTGATATTGATTTCTATGCTGAAATTGATCATTTTGCTGAAATTGATCTCTATACTGAAATTGATTTCTGTGTTGGAATTGGTCTTTATGCTGAAATCGGTTTCTATATTGGAAATGTTTTCTATGATCGAAATGATCCCAATTGTAATGTGAATTTTGAGATGTATTATCATTGTGGTATTGGTTTCTTCCCTGGTAAACTGTATCCCCATTTTGTTGGAAATTTGTGTGCATTGCTCTGTTATATTGTGGTCTATATGAATTATTATGGTTCTGAGGATATCTATTCTGGTAGTGATTGTAATTATGGTTTTGTTTATAGGGAGGTCTAAAGTGGTGATTTTTTATATTTCTGGGAGTGGGTTGGTTCTCATAATTAACATTTTCTATTTGTGCAGAGTTATTTTCCTTTGTAGTTGCATTATTTGTGTTATTCCTCCTTTCTGCTCTCCAACTATGTGTAATATATTTATCAGGATTATCTTCCATTTTATGTGAAGCATAGTCGTCTCTGTCTCTTTTAAGTTTTTTGATTTTAACTAGAACTATTTCTTCCTTTGTATTTTTAAGTTTCTCTTTCATAGATTTCTCTTTCTCTTTGAACTCTGTACTCTCCTTAAAGTCTTGTAATTTAATCTCAAGATTAGAAATTTTTTTCTTCTGTTTGGCTAATAATTGAGTTTCTATGTTCTAAAATTAGTTTAATTAGTTTCATAGAAGCCTCTTCTAATATGTTCCTCCATTTTTCTTTTAGGGAATCGTCCTCTAATTTAAATGCACATTCTTTTTTTATTCGTAAACCCCTTGGGACAATATTCTCTTTTATATAAGACTCAAAGAAAGCACACTCAATTTTATGTTTCATTTCAACCAAGAGTAGAGATTCTAATTCAGTTAGTAATTTGGTCAAAGTTTCTGTGTCTATCTGAATATTAGGATTTTTGTTTTGTATAACATTAGCCATGTTAGTATATAGACTGTTTCTAAGGTCAAATATGCTTTCTTCCTCATTGT
Source organism: Bombina bombina (assembly GCF_027579735.1). Taxonomy (NCBI): domain Eukaryota; kingdom Metazoa; phylum Chordata; class Amphibia; order Anura; family Bombinatoridae; genus Bombina; species Bombina bombina. Next base: position 387,528,820 of record NC_069503.1, on the reverse strand, counting down.
TTCTGCTGCTACTCTCCATGTCTGGGGATATCAGACTGAATTAAAATGTATGGAGGGAGAGAGAGAGCGCTGAAAAGAATCACCTCAAAGTACACAGGTTGATATCAAAAATTCCCAGATGAAATTGATGAGTTAAAGTCTATGGCCTAGATTTGGAGTTCGGCGGTAGCCGTCAAAACCAGCGTTAGAGGCTCCTAACGCTGGTTTTGGCCGCCCGCTGGTATTTGGAGTCAGTGATTAAAGGGTCTAACGCTCACTTTTCAGCCGCGACTTTTCCATACCGCAGATCCCCCTACGCCATTTGCGTATCCTATCTTTTCAATGGGATCTTCCTAACGCCGGTATTTAGAGTCGTTTCTGAAGTGAGCGTTAGAGCTCTAACGACAAAACTCCAGCACGCCTGAAAAAAGCAGGAGTTAAGAGCTTTCTGGACTAACGCCGGTTCATAAAGCTCTTAACTACTGTACCCTAAAGTACACTAACACCCATAAACTACCTATGTACCCCTAAACCGAGCTCCCCCCACATCGCCGCCACTCGATTAAAATATTTTAACCCCTAATCTGCCAACCGCCACCTACGTTATACTTATGTACCCCTAATCTGCTGCCCCTAACCCCGCCGACCCCTGTATTACATTTATTAACCCCTAACCTGCCCCCCACAACGTCGCCGCCAGCTACTTAAAATAATTAACCCCTAATCTTCCGACCGCAAAGCGCCGCCACCTACGTTATCCCTATGTACCCCTAATCTGCTGCCCCTAACACCGCCGACCCCTATATTATATTTATTAACCCCTAATCTGCCCCCCTCAACGTCGCCGACACCTGCCTACGCTTATTAACCCCTAATATGCCGAGCGGACCGTACCGCTACTATAATAAAGTTATTAACCCCTAACCCGCCTCACTAACCCTATCATAAATAGTATTAACCCCTAATCTGCCCTCCCTAACATCGCCGACACCTACCTTCAATTATTAACCCCTAATCTGCCGACCGGAGCTCACCGCTATTCTAATAAATGTATTAACCCCTAAAGCTAAGTCTAACCCTAACACTAACACCCCCCTAACTTAAATATAATTTACATCTAACGAAATAAATTAACTCTTATTAAATAAATGATTCCTATTTAAAGCTAAATACTTACCTGTAAAATAAATCCTAATATAGCTACAATATAAATTATAATTATATTATAGCTATTTTAGGATTAATATTTATTTTACAGGCAACTTTGTAATTATTTTAACCAGGTACAATAGCTATTAAATAGTTAAGAACTATTTAATAGTTACCTAGTTAAAATAATAACAAATTTACCTGTAAAATAAATCCTAACCTAAGATATAATTAAACCTAACACTACCCTATCAATAAATTAATTAAATAAACTACCTACAATTACCTACAATTAACCTAACACTACACTATTAATAAATTAATTAAACACAATTCCTACAAATAAATACAATTAAATAAACTAGCTAAAGTACAAAAAATAAAAAAGAACTAAGTTACAAAAAATAAAAAAATATTTACAAACATAAGAAAAATATTACAACAATTTTAAACTAATTACACCTACTCTAAGCCCCCTAATAAAATAACAAAGCCCCCCAAAATAAAAAAATGCCCTACCCTATTCTAAATTAAAAAAGTTACAAGCTCTTTTACCTTACCAGCCCTGAACAGGGCCCTTTGCGGGGCATGCCCCAAGAATTTCAGCTCTTTTGCCTGTAAAAAAAACATACAATACCCCCCCCCAACATTACAACCCACCACCCACATACCCCTAATCTAACCCAAACCCCCCTTAAATAAACCTAAAAATAAACCCCTGAAGAACTTCCTACCTTGTCTTCACCATCCAGGTTCACCGATCCGTCCTGAAGAGCTCCTCCGATGTCCTGATCCAAGCCCAAGCGGGGGGCTGAAGAGGTCCATGATCCGGTCAAAGTCTTCATCCAAGCGGGGCAGAAGAGGATCTTCCATCCGATTGAAGTCATCATCCAGGCGGCATCTTCTATGGTCTTCCATCCGGAGCGAAGCGGCAGGATCCTGAAGACCTCCAGCGTGGAACATCCATCCGGCCCGACGACTGAACGACGAATGACTGTTCCTTTAAGGGACGTCATCCAAGATGGCGTCCCTCGAATTCCGATTGGCTGATAGGATTCTATCAGCCAATCGGAATTAAGGTAGGAATTTTCTGATTGGCTGATGGAATCAGCCAATCAGAATCAAGTTCAATCCGATTGGCTGATCCAATCAGCCAATCAGATTGAGCTCGCATTCTATTGGCTGATCGGAACAGCCAATAGAATGCGAGCTCAATCTGATTGGCTGATTGGATCAGCCAATCGGATTGAACTTGATTCTGATTGGCTGATTCCATCAGCCAATCAGAAAATTCCTACCTTAATTCCGATTGGCTGATAGAATCCTATCAGCCAATCGGAATTCGAGGGACGCCATCTTGGATGATGTCCCTTAAAGGAACAGTCATTCGTCGTTCAGTCGTCGGGCCGGATGGATGTTCCGCGCTGGAGGTCTTCAGGATCCTGCCGCTTCGCTCCGGATGGAAGACCATAGAAGATGCCGCCTGGATGATGACTTCAATCGGATGGAAGATCCTCTTCTGCCCCGCTTGGATGAAGACTTTGACCGTATCATGGACCTCTTCAGCCCCCCGCTTGGGCTTGGATCAGGACATCGGAGGAGCTCTTCAGGACGGATCGGTGAACCTGGATGGTGAAGACAAGGTAGGAAGATCTTCAGGGGCTTAGTGTTAGGTTTATTTAAGGGGGGTTTGGGTTAGATTAGGGGTATGTGGGTGGTGGGTTGTAATGTTGGGGGGGGGGTATTGTATGTTTTTTTTACAGGCAAAAGAGCTGAAATTCTTGGGGCATGCCCCGCAAAGGGCCCTGTTCAGGGCTGGTAAGGTAAAAGAGCTTGTAACTTTTTTTAATTTAGAATAGGGTAGGGCATTTTTTTTATTTTGGGGGGCTTTGTTATTTTATTAGGGGGCTTAGAGTAGGTGTAATTAGTTTAAAATTGTTGTAATATTTTTCTTATGTTTGTAAATATTTTTTTATTTTTTGTAACTTAGTTCTTTTTTATTTTTTGTACTTTAGCTAGTTTATTTAATTGTATTTATTTGTAGGAATTGTGTTTAATTAATTTATTGATAGTGTAGTGTTAGGTTAATTGTAGGTAATTGTAGGTAGTTTATTTAATTAATTTATTGATAGGGTAGTGTTAGGTTTAATTATATCTTAGGTTAGGATTTATTTTACAGGTAAATTTGTTATTATTTTAACTAGGTAACTATTAAATAGTTCTTAACTATTTAATAGCTATTGTACCTGGTTAAAATAATTACAAAGTTGCCTGTAAAATAAATATTAATCCTAAAATAGCTATAATATAATTATAATTTATATTGTAGCTATATTAGGATTTATTTTACAGGTAAGTATTTAGCTTTAAATAGGAATCATTTATTTAATAAGAGTTAATTTATTTCGTTAGATGTAAATTATATTTAAGTTAGGGGGGTGTTAGTGTTAGGGTTAGACTTAGCTTTAGGGGTTAATACATTTATTAGAATAGCGGTGAGCTCCGGTCGGCAGATTAGGGGTTAATAATTGAAGGTAGGTGTCGGCGATGTTAGGGAGGGCAGATTAGGGGTTAATACTATTTATGATAGGGTTAGTGAGGCGGATTAGGGGTTAATAACTTTATTATAGTAGCGCTCAGGTCCGCTCGGCAGATTAGGGGTTAATAAGTGTAGGCAGGTGGAGGCGACGTTGTGGGGGGCAGATTAGGGGTTAATAAATATAATATAGGGGTCGGCGATGTTAGGGCAGCAGATTAGGGGTACATAGGGATAACGTAGGTTGCGGCGGTTTACGGAGCGGCAGATTAGGGGTTAAAAAAAATATGCAGGGGTCAGCGATAGCGGGGGCGACAGATTAGAGGTTAATAAGTGTAAGGTTAGGGTTGTTTAGACTCGGGGTTCATATTAGAGTGTTAGGTGCAGACGTAGGAAGTGTTTCCCCATAGAAAACAATGGGGCTGCGTTAGGAGCTGAACGCTGCTTTTTTGCAGGTGTTAGGTTTTTTTTCAGCTCAAACAGCCCCATTGTTTCCTATGGGAGAATCGTGCACGAGCACGTTTTTGAGGCTGGCCGCGTCCGTAAGCAACTCTGGTATCGAGAGTTGCATTTGCGGTAAAAATGCTCTACGCTCCTTTTTTGGAGCCTAACGCAGCATTTGTTTGAACTCTCGATACCAGAGTTAAATTTATGGTGCGGCCAGAAAAAAGCCTGCGGAGCGTTAACAGCCCTTCTACCGCCGAACTCCAAATCTAGGCCTATGTTAATTGTCTTCCTGCGCTAAAGGCCAGTGTAAGTGGTCCTAAAGCTAAAACTATTGAGGTGGAACGGAATAGATGGAAATAATCACTCTGGACAAAAAATATTATACATAAGCAAATATTTATTATTTAATAAAAAATGATGATTAAAATTATTCTTTGAATTTTTAAAAAATGGTGAATTTATATTAAAAAGCTGATGTAATAAAGTTTTCTTATTTTCAGCAAAAATGACAGAGGCAAAAGATAAAAAGTAGGTGTAGTGAGTATACTGAGCAGAGGATATAGTTAGTATACACAGCACATATAGTTAGTATAGTTAATATAGTTAATGTGGTTAATATAACAACAGATATGGTTAGTATATACAGCAGATGTAGTTAGTGCAGTGGATTAGAGAATCATGGAAAATTAATAGGTAAAAATGGGGTTAAGATGTGTCAGCTAAAAATGTGTAAGCTAAATTGCGATTAAAAGGATGATATGGGTAGGATAACACCTTATTGCATGTAATAGACAGTTTTCTGCACGTTGTGCAAAAAAAGCAAAGTTAATAGAGCTAAGTTAATAAAGCTAAGGTTTTAGAGATTGGTAGCAAGCCTTAGTATAAGAAATAGCCATATAAACATTATAACATAATTATGATTGAACTGAAAAATGGAACAAAAGTTCGTTAAAAGTTCTTTTCTGTGCACAGGTAAAGGGTTTTGGCATATGCAAAATGTTAGGCAGATGTAAATTTTAGTGCCGTCTCTTTTTTATATTAAGAGTACCTTGTGAGATCAGACTCAAGTCCGTTAGGTTATCCAATCCTGTTGTAAAATAATGAAGTGATCCGAAGTGCAGGTAATACCAGGTTACCTTAAACTGCTTTTTCCCAAGGAAGCATCTGTTGGGTTGTAAATGTAATACCTTATTTCTTTCCTTGTCCTTTATGGTAAAACCAGGTTACCATTAGGAATTTCGAGCAGCATACAGGCCTGCTGTGGCGTTAATGTGACGCTTTTGTCCCACGTCTGGAAGCAGGGTAATTCTCGTCCGGTCTTTTTCCTGATGGTGGTGGTCTGACGTCACAGACTACGGTGGCTCAAATTGGCCAAAAAGAAGTAACGCGTTTCGGTCGTGGACCTTTCTCAAACTTCTGATTTGCTCATTGTCCGTCTTGCTCTTTATATAGCAGAGTTTATGGCTTAACATGTGTAAGCCCCTCCTTATTTAGTTTGCTGTCAAAACACTACATCTGTAGGAAATGGGCAATTATCGTTCTATCATATATGGTATATCACACAAAAAACGAGTATTAAAGGAATACGTTTAAACTAAAAAACTGAGTGTTTGCAATTATTTGCACTGACATGTATGTTACATTTTACAAGTGGGGGAAAGTCATATATAAAAGAGTATACTTTTTGCCTTAGAAGTTTTCGCTGTTTTGAGAGCGACATTGCTTGTAAGCCAAATATAATCTTGGCTTTTTTCATTAGACTACAAAATTTAAAAACTTTCATAGATAATGATAAAAGAATAAAAATCGTTACATGCTGCTATTGTATTGGTGTATATATAAAACAGATGGTTTTACATAATGGTTTATAGAGGGGGTATTTTTGTATGTGTAAATTTATGGATCTCATTAGGAATCATTGAAAATGTATTAAAAGATCAGTTCGTTGAGCCTATATCTATACATTAAAAATCTATAATTTAAAATTCGAAATATATAACTCATTATACTGAACTGTATTATATATTGTCTTCAAATGACAGTTAGTGTAGAACATATTCAGTCCCTAGACGTCCATCAGAGGACTAAAAGATACAGTTTTGGGTTCATCTCTACCTGAATATCCAAAAAAAAAAGATACAGTTTTGGGTTCATCTCTACCTGAATATCCAAAAATAATATATAAGAAATCTAAAAATTTAAAGAATATGTTAGTACCTACAGATCTAAAAAAGAAATCAAATATAAAAGACCAAAAAGACCTATGGGGAAGGGACGTGCAAGGATTTTTTCCATGCTGTACTTGCAAGGCCTGCAAATATGCCACAAAAAGAAAGTCTATTAGATCCACAACAACAGGCGAAGAGTTTCACATAAAAGGGACCCATAGATGTACTGACAAACATATTATATATCTACTAGAATGTAGCTGTGGGACCCAATATGTGGGTGAGTCGGATAGAACAGCTCGGGATCGTATTAGGGAACACATCTCATCCATTGAACACATGAATGATGATAGAAATAAAGAACTCCCAGTACCAAAACATTTTTAAAAATGCAATAATGGCAATCTGAAACATTTCAGCTATACTATCATAGACAAACTGAAAAGAAATTGGAGAGGAGGGAATCCAACTCATGCCCTCCTAAGATTAGAGGCCAAATGGATCTTTGATCTAGACACCCTAACCCCTAAAGGCATGAATTTAGAGTTCAATCTAGGGAGTTTTATGCATGAATAAAGTATTTATATATTTATTTATTATTTTTTATATAGTAAATAAGACATATGTTGAACTTTTAGTCCTCTGATGGACGTCTAGCGACTGAATATGTTCTACACTAACTGTCATTTGAAGACAATATATAATACAGTTCAGTATAATGAGTTATGTATTTCGAATTTTAAATTATAGATTTTTAATGTATAGATATAGGCTCAACGAACTGATCTTTTAATAAATTTTCAATGATTCCTAATGAGATCCATAAATTTACACATACAAAAATACCCCCTCTATAAACCATTATGTAAAACCATCTGTTTTATATATACACCAATACAATAGCAGCATGTAACGATTTTTATTCTTTTATCATTATCTATGAAAGTTTTTAAATTTTGTAGTCTAATGAAAAAAGCCAAGATTATATTTGGCTTACAAGCAATGTCGCTCTCAAAACAGCGAAAACTTCTAAGGCAAAAAGTATACTCTTTTATATATGACTTTCCCCCACTCGTAAAATGTAACATACATGTCAGTGCAAACAATTGCAAACACTCAGTTTTTTAGTTTAAACGTATTCCTTTAATACTCGTTTTTTGTGTGATATACCATATATGATAGAACGATAATTGCCCATTTCCTACAGATGTAGTGTTTTGACAGCAAACTAAATAAGGAGGGGCTTACACATGTTAAGCCATAAACTCTGCTATATAAAGAGCAAGACGGACAATGAGCAAATCAGAAGTTTGAGAAAGGTCCACGACCGAAACGCGTTACTTCTTTTTGGCCAATTTGAGCCACCGTAGTCTGTGACGTCAGACTACCACCATCAGGAAAAAGACCGGACGAGAATTACCCTGCTTCCAGACGCAGGACAAAAGCGTCACATTAACGCCACAGCAGGCCTGTATGCTGCTCGAAATTCCTAATGGTAACCTGGTTTTACCATAAAGGACAAGGAAAGAAATAAGGTATTACATTTACAACCCAACAGATGCTTCCTTGGGAAAAAGCAGTTTAAGGTAACCTGGTATTACCTGCACTTCGGATCACTTCATTATTTTACAACAGGATTGGATAACCTAACGGACTTGAGTCTGATCTCACAAGGTACTCTTAATATAAAAAAGAGACGGCACTAAAATTTACATCTGCCTAACATTTTGCATATGCCAAAACCCTTTACCTGTGCACAGAAAAGAACTTTTAACGAACTTTTGTTCCATTTTTCAGTTCAATCATAATTATGTTATAATGTTTATATGGCTATTTCTTATACTAAGGCTTGCTACCAATCTCTAAAACCTTAGCTTTATTAACTTAGCTCTATTAACTTTGCTTTTTTTGCACAACGTGCAGAAAACTGTCTATTACATGCAATAAGGTGTTATCCTACCCATATCATCCTTTTAATCGCTATTTAGCTTACACATTTTTAGCTGACACATCTTAACCCCATTTTTACCTATTAATTTTCCATGATTCTCTAATCCACTGCACTAACTACATCTGCTGTATATACTAACCATATCTGTTGTTATATTAACCACATTAACTATATTAACTATACTAACTATATGTGCTGTGTATACTAACTATATCCTCTGCTCAGTATACTCACTACACCTACTTTTTATCTTTTTGCCTCTGTCATTTTTGCTGAAAATAAGAAAACTTTATTACATCAGCTTTTTAATATAAATTCACCATTTTTTAAAAATTCAAAGAATAATTTTAATCATCATTTTTTATTAAATAATAAATATTTGCTTATATATAATATTTTTTGTCCAGAGTGATTATTTCCATCTATTCCGTTCCACCTCAATAGTTTTAGCTTTAGGACCACTTACACTGGCCTTTAGCGCAGGAAGACAATTAACATAGACTTTAACTTAGGGCAATACCCTACAAAAGGTCCTTTTAAGGGTTATTGGTAGTTTAGTGTTAGATTAGGGGGTGTTTTTATTTTGGGGGGCTTTTCTTACTTTTATAGGGGTATTAGATTAGGTTTAAATTTTTTATTTTGGATAATTTGGTTATTTTTTTCTCTGTAATTTTAAACTTTTTTTTTTTTTTTTTTCGATTTATTTATTTTAATTTAATTTTAGTGTTTTTTAAAGTAATGTTAGGATTTTTTATTTTAATAGTAACTTTGTATTTTCGTATTTTATGTAATTGGGGTTGATTTAGGGGGTGTTAGGTTAGGGAGCTTAGTGATTAGATAAGTTATTTGCGTTGTGGGGGGATAATGGATTAGGAGTTAATATCTGAAATAGGTAGATTGCGTTGTGGGGAGATGGTGGATTAGGGGTTATTAGTTTAACTAGGTAGATTGCGTTGTGGGGGGATGGCAGATTAGGGGTTAATATCTTAAATATGTACATTGCGATGTGGGGGATGGTGATTTAGAAGTTAATACATTTTCTTGTTAGTTGCAATGTGGGGGGATGGCGGTTTAGGGGTTAATACATTTTATTCTTATTTGCGATGTAGGGGGATGGCGATTTAGGGGTTAATAACTTTTATAGATATTTTTCGATACGGGGGTTGGCGGATTAGGGGTTAATTCATTTATTAGTTATTGCGGTGTATGGGATCGCGGTTGAGAGGTAGATATTGAGCATGCGTTAGGTGTTTGCTTTTATTATAACAACAAGCGACAGGGAAAATATACATGCCACACTTGTATGAAGCACCATATATGTAATTGAGTGTAAGTGTAGTGCAAGGTCGGGTTACCATAGTAACCTATTAATTTTCAAGAAATCAGGCATTGGGTGGAAGTGTTAACACAACGCTAACTTACACCTACATGAAAAGGGCAAAAATGGAAACCTGGTACTAAAATGGAGCCGTAAATTACTTTTAGCCGGGTACTTTGGTAGCTTACCGCTCCATTTTTAATGGCTCAATGGAAACAAGCCCTATGTAAAGAACTTTTTCACCTTAAAAGTAATAGAACTTGTTTTTTTTAACTATTAACGTAATACTGAAAACAAATATGTCCCTTTATGTAAGGAACTTTTTCACCTTACAAGTAATAGATATAATAAAAAAAATATCGCCTAGATTTAGAGTTCTGCATTAGCTGTCCAAACCAGCGTTAAGGGGTCCTAACGCTGGTTTTGGCCGCCCGCTGGTTTTTAAAGTCAGTCAGGAAAGGGTCTAATGCTCACTTTCCAGCCGCGACTTTTCCATACCACAGATCCCCTTACGTCAATTGCGTATCCTATCTTTTCAATGGGATCTTTCTAACGCCGGTATTTAGAGTCTTGGCTGAAGTGAGCATTAGAACTCTAACGACAAAACTCCATCCGTAGAAAAAAGTCAGGAGTTAAGAGCTTTATGGGCTAACGCCGGTTTATAAAGCTCTTAACTACTGTGCTCTAAAGTACACTAACACCCATAAACTACCTATGCACCCCTAAACCGAGGTCCCCCCACATCGCCGCCACTATAATAAAATTTTTTAACCCCTAATCTGCCGACCGTACACCTCTGCAACCTACATTATCCCTATGTACCCTTAATCTGCTGCCCCTAACATCGCCGACCCCTATATTATATTTATTACCCCCTAATCTGTCCCCCCCAACGTCGCCGCTACCTACCTACACTTATTAACCCCTAATCTGCCGACCGGACCTCGCCGCCACTATAATAAATGTATTAACCCCTAAACCGCCTCACTCCCGCCTCAAAAACCCTATAATAAATAGTATTAACCCCTAATCTGCCCTCCCTAACATCGCTGACATCTAACTTCAAGTATTAACCCCTAATCTGCCGACCAGACCTCGCCGCTACTATAATAAATGTATTAACCCCTAAAGCTAAGTCTAACCCTAACACCCCCCTAAGTTAAATATAATTTAAATCTAACAAAATAAAATAAATCTTATTAAATAAATTATTCATATTTAAAGCTAAATACTTACCTGTAAAATAAACCCTAATATAGCTACAATATAAATAATAATTACATTGTAGCTATTTTAGGATTAATATTTATTTTACAGGCAACTTTGTATTTATTTTAACCAGGTACAATAGCTATTAAATAGTTAATAACTATTTAATAGCTACCTAGTTAAAATAATTACAAAATTACCAGTAAAACCTAACACTACACTATCAATAAATTAATGAAATAAACTACCTACAATTATCTACAATTAAATCAACTAAACTAAATTACAAAAAAAACAAACACTAAATTACAAAAACAAACACTAAATTACAAAAAAATAAAAAAAGATTACAAGAAAACTAATTACACCTACTCTAAGCCCCCTAAAAAATAACAAAGCCCCCCAAAATAAAAAAATGCCCTACCCTATTTTAAAATAAAAAGTTTACAGCTCTTTTACCTTACCAGCCCTTAAAAGGGCCTTTTGCGGGGCATGCCCCAAAGAAAACAGCTCTTTTGCCTGTAAAAAAACATACAATACCCCCCCCAACATTACAACCCACCACCCACATACCCCTAATCTAACGCAAACCCCCCTTAAAAAATCTAACACTAAGCCCCTGAAGATCTCCCTACCTTATCTTCACCACGCCGGGTATCACCGATCCATCCAGAAGAGGCTCCGAAGTCTTCATCCTATCCGGCAAGAAGAGGACATCCGGACCGGCAAACATCTTCATCCAAGCGGCATCTTCTATCTACATCCATCCGACGAGGAGCGGCTCCATCTTTAAGACCTCCGGCGTGGAACATCCTCTTCTCCCGACGACTAGACGACGAATGAAGGTTCCTTTAAGGGACTTCATCCAAGATGGCATCCCTCGAATTCCTATTGGCTGATAGGATTTTATCAGCCAATCGGAATTAAGGTAGGAAAAATCTGATTGGCTGATTGAATCAGCCATCAGATTCAAGTTCAATCCGATTGGCTGATTGGATCAGCCAATCAGATTGAGCTCACATTCTATTGGCTGATCGGAACAGCCAATAGAATGCGAGCTCAATCTGATTGAACTTGAATCTGATCAGATTTTTCCTACCTGATCAGATTTTTCCTACCTTAATTCCGATTGGCTGATAGAATCCTATCAGCCAATCGGAATTCGAGGGACGCCATCTTGGATGAAGTCCCTTAAAGGAACCTTCATTCGTCGTCTAGTCGTCGGGAGAAGAGGATGTTCCGCGCCGGAGGTCTTGAAGATGGAGCCGCTCCTCGTCTCTTGGATGACGTCCCTTAAAGGAACCTTCATTCGTTGTTTAGTCGTCGGGAGAAGAGGATGTTCTGCGCCGGAGGTCTTGAAGATGGAGCTGCTCCTCGTCGGATGGATGAAGATAGAAGATGCCGCTTGGATGAAGATGTTTGCCGGTCCGGATGTCCTCTTCTTGCCGGATAGGATGAAGACTTTGGACCCTCTTCTGGACCTCTTCTTGCCGGATAGGATGAAGACTTCGGACCCTCTTCTGGACGGATCGGTGATACCCGGCGTGGTGAAGATAAGGTAGGGAGATCTTCAGGGGCTTAGTGTTAGGTTTTTTAAGGGGGGTTTGGGTTAGATTAGGGGTATGTGGGTGGTGGGTTGTAATGTTGGGGGGGTATTGTATGTTTTTTTACAGGCAAAAGAGCTGATTTCTTTGGGGCATGCAACGCAAAAGGCCCTTTTAAGGGCTGGTAAGGTAAAAGAGCTGTAAACTTTTTATTTTAGAATAGAGTAGGGCATTTTTTTATTTTGGGGGCTTTGTTATTTTTTTAGGGGGCTTAGAGTAGGTGTAATTAGTTTAAAATTCTTGTAATCTTTTTTTATTTTTTGTAATTTAGTGTTTGTTTTTTTTGTAATTTAGTGTTTGTTTTTGTAATTTAGTTTAGTTGATTTAATTGTAGATAATTGTAGGTAGTTTATTTAATTAATTTATTGATAGTGTAGTGTTAGGTTTAATTGTAACTTAGGTTAGGATTTATTTTACTGGTAATTTTGTAATTATTTTAACTAGGTAGCTATTGAATAGTTATTAACTATTTAATAGCTATTGTACCTGGTTAAAATAAATACAAAGTTGCCTGTAAAATAAATATTAATCCTAAAATAGCTACAATGTAATTATTATTTATATCGTAACTATATTAGGGTTTATTTTACAGGTAAGTATTTAGCTTTAAATAGGAATAATTTATTTAATAAGATTTATTTTATTTCATTAGATTTAAATAATGTTTAACTTAGGGGGGGTGTTAGTGTTAGGGTTAGACTTAGCTTTAGGGGTTGATACATTTATTAACCCCTTAAGGACCAGCGACGTACCCTGTATGTCGCTGGCCTTTTTTTGGGACTTGATTGTTTTATAGCGTGGTCTTGTAACCCGCGTTGAGACTGCTCTATTCCACAAAGCCTGCTGGAGGGAGTGCATTAATAGCGTGTTCTTGCTAGACTTGTGCTATTATGTCCTGAAAAAACCTTTAACGACCAGTGACATACAGGGTACATTGTGGTCATTAAGGGGTTATAGTAGCGGCGAGGTCCGGTCGGCAGATTAGGGGTTAATAAGTGTAGGTAGGTAGCGGCGACGTTGGGGGGGGGCAAATTAGGGGGTAATAAATATAATATAGGTGTCGGCGATGTTAGGGGCAGCAGATTAGGGGTACATAGCTATAATGTAGGTTGCGGCGGTGTCCGGAGCGGCAGATTAGGGGTTAAAAGTGTAATGCAGGGGTCAGCGATAGCGGGGGCGGCAGATTAGGGGTTAATAAGTGTAAGGTTAGGGGTGTTTAGACTCGGGGTACATGTTAGGGTGTTAGGTGCAGACTTAGGAAGTGTTTCCCCATAAGAAACAATGGGGCTGAACGCTGCTTTTTTGCAGGTGTTAGGTTTTTTTCCAGCTCAAACTGCCCCATTGTTTCCTATGGGGGAATCGTGCACGAGCACATTTTTGAAGCTGGCCGCGTCCGTAAGCAACGCTGGTATTGAGAGTTGAAGTGGCGGTAAATATGCCTGTACGCTCCCTTTTTGGAGCCTAACGCAGCCCTTCAGAGAACTCTAAATACCAGCGTTGTTTAAAAGGTGCGGGGAAAAAAAACATGCGTAGCTAACGCACCCCTTCTAACGCAAAACTCTAAATCTAGGCGTATGAGAACTTATTTTTGAACTATTAACTTAGTACCGAAAACAAATCATGTCCCTTTCAGAGACACAACCAGTCCACCAGCAGCATAGCAGCAATGTAAGAAGAACTTGCAAGTAATATAACTACGTAAAAAAAAAATGAGAACTTGTTATTTTAATTAATAATTAATTAACTTACACCTAGATTACAAGTTTTGCATTCGTGTTTTAACGCTGAAAAAAAGAAAGAAAGAAAAAGTCTTGTCAGTATAGCTGTACCGCAAGCCTTTTGGCCTGTAACGCAACGTCAGTCCCGCACACGTCAAAATTACGATTTTTCATGGGACTTCCATTACCGCTGCCATTATGAGTTTTGCGGTGAGGCTAAAAAGCTTGCGTTGCAGCCTATACCGACACAATCCGTTTCGCAATCTAAAAGCAGTAGTTATGAGTTTTACGCTACAAAACTGTTACATAAAACTCATAACTAAAGTGTTACAAAGTGCACTAAACACCCATAAACTACCTATTAACCCCTAAACCAAGGCCCCCCGCATCGCAAATACTATATTAAACTTATTAACCCCTAATCTACCGCTCCCGACATCGCCACCACTAATAAAATGTATTAACCCCTATTCCTCCGCTCCCCGACATTGTCACCACTATAATAAAGTTATTAACCCCTAAACCGCGGCCCTCCCGCATCGCAAACACTATTTAAATATTATTAACCCCTAATCTGCCGTCTGCCCACATTGCCCCACTATACTAAAGTTATTAAGCCCTATACCGCCGCCACTATAATAAACCTAATAACCCCTAAACCGCAAGCCACACGCAACAAAATATACTAAATTAAACTATTAACCCCTAAACCGAAAGACCCCACATCGCAATAAACTAATTTAAACTAGTAACCCCTAAACGCCCCCCTAACTTTAGATTAAAATTACAATTTCCCTATTTTAAATTAAATTAAAACTTACCTGTCAAATTAAAACAACTAAGTTTACACTGACAATTAGACTAATATACGTATTACACTAAAATTAAACTAACTACCAATTAAATTAAACTAAAATACACATTAAAAAAATTCTAACACTAAAAATGATAAACTATCTAATTACAAAAAATTAAAAATACTAAATTACAAAAAATGACAAACGAAAATATCCAAAATAAAAAAAATTACACCTAATCTAATAGCCCTATAAAAATAAAAAAGCCCACCCAAAATAAAAAAAACCTAGCCTACAATAAACTACCAATAGCCCTTAAAAGGGCCCTTTGTAGGGCATTACCCTAAGTTAAACAGCTCTTGTACCTGTAAAAAAAATACAAAGACCCCCCAACAGTAAAACCCACCACCCAACCAACCCCCCAAAATAAAAAAAAACTAACTCTAACAAAAACCTAAGCTACCAATTGCCCTGAAAAGGGCATTTGTATGGGCATTTAGCTCTTTTGCTTTGCCCTGATAAAGGCATTTAGCTCTTTTATGAAAAGCCCAAACCCTAAACTAAAAAAAAACCCACACAAAAAAACCTATCACTAACCCCCGAAGATCCACTTACAGTTTTGAAGTCCTGCTTGAACGATATCAGGCCTCTGCTATCTCCATCTCGGCATTGCAGAGCAAGTCCATCCTGAAGACATCCAACGTGGAGCATCCTCTTCATACAGTCATCGCCGTATACTGAATCTTCAATGCAAGATACGCGAGTCAAGATGGCGTCCCTTGCATTCATATTGGCTGATTTGATTTTGGAAATTCAAATCAGCCAATAGGATGAGAGCTACTGAAATCCTATTGACTGTTCAAAACAGCCAACAGGATGAGAGCTAATGAAATTCTATTGGCTGCCTTTTCAGGGCAAAACAAAAGAGCTAAATGCCCTTTTAAGGGCAATGCCCATGCAAATGCCCTTTTCAGGGCAATGGTTAGCTTACGTTTTTTAGATAGTTTTTTTTATTTTGTGGGTTTGGGGGGTGGGGGTTTGTAATGTTAATGGGTCTTTGTATTTTTTTTACAGGTAAAAGAGCTATTTAACTTAGGGCAGTGCCCTACTAAAGGCCCTTTTAAGGGCTATTCGTAGTTTTTTATTTTGTTTTTTTTAAAAAAAATGGGTATTAGAATAGGAATAATTTTTATTATTTTTGATAATTTGTTTGTTATTTTGTGTAATGCATTTTTTTCGTTTTGGGATGGGTTTTTATTTTTAGATTAGAGCTTGGGCATTTCATAAAAGAGCTGAATGCCCTTTTAAGGGCAATGCCCATACAAATGCCCTTTTTAGGGCAACCGGTAGATTAGGTTTTACTTTATTTTTATTTTGCGGGTTTGGGGGGTGGGGGTTTGTATACTGTTAGGAGGAGTTTGTTTTGTTTTGTAGCAAAAGAGCTGTTAACTTTAGGGCAATGCCCTACAAAAGGCCATTTTAAGGGCCCTTGGTAGTTTTTTTAAGGGTATTAGAATAGCAATAATTTTTATTGTTTTGTATAATTTCGTTTGTTATTTTTTGTAATGGTAGTTTTTTTTATTTTTAGTAATTTTAGTGTGTTATTTTTTGTAATGGTAGTTTTTTTTTTTTGTAATGTTAGGTTTTAGTGTAATGCAGGTTAGGTTTTATTTCACAGGTAAATTTGTATTCATTTTAACTAGGTAGTTAGTAAATAGTTAACTAACTTTCTCCATAGACATCAATGATCTGCGTTACGGAGCTTTTCTTTCTGCGATCGCAGGTGTTAGGCTTTTTTCTGACCTGCTCTCCCCATTGATGTCTATGGGGAAAGCGTGCACGAGCACGTCAAAACAGCGCTTGTATTGTGTGCGGTATGGAGATCGATGCAACCATATCACACGCACAAGCCGGCTGTTTAAAAACTTGTAATGGCTGTGCTATAGGGGGTTAAATAACGCAACCTTTGTTGCATTCGTTAATTTCCCTATTGCGTGCATAACTCATAATCTAGGTGTTAGTATATATACCGTGTATATATATATATATATTCTTCTAATCTATCTTTAAAGCAGGCAGTGGCACAAGTAATAGTACATAGTACAATATATTAGTGTAAAATAGCAAATGTCTCTCAATGAAGGGGCACAGCAGACACAGTTACTGCTATCACACTGATACACACTGGTCTGAGCATGAAAACATTAGGCAGTAACTTAAAATTCCCTCTTTGACTTCAATCCCTCCCCTTGAGAATGCTCTTTCTGGAGAAAGGCTGAGAAGGAGCTGAAACGCATAGATTTGTTTTAATACGAGAGTTTCAATCTTCCATAAGGTGGTGAGAATCCACAATCCAGTACTCCTGGGATGCAACTACTGGACACTAGTTGGAGGCAAAGATTCCAACAATTCTAAGAACACTTAATTCCTTTCCAACTCTCAGTTATGCCAGTCTTTTTAGATGGAAGGTGAAGAATTGAGGTGCTCCAGATTCTTCATTAAGAGGGGTCCTCTGACTAATTTGAGGCCTTTTCCCCTCAGAGAGCTGCTACTGAACGACAAACAGGAGATTGGAGAATGCGGCAGTGGCAGAACTACTACCGCTAAAGGAATTAGTCACAAGTCCGCCACAGGTGTCACTGGGACCAGTCCATTAGCCTCTTCCTGTTTGGTCATCAACGTACTCCTTACCCATATCTTCTGCATTGACGTACACAGCAATGGATGGGCTCTCTACTGGACACAGTCATACGGCAGCTTGTAAGTACAGTAGCGTGAGTACTAGTAAGGTAAGTACAGATACAATGGATTGGCATTCACATAGCCCACAGGCTATTAGCGGGCACACTTACATATTTGTACATCATAGCTAAGGGACATTACACAGAAATACATATCACAGTATACACTAGACTAGACAAGCTTTTGGACTAGGATGTTTTCCTTTTTGTTTACGTGCACTATTTCCCTTTAATACTGACTTAAGCAATGTTGTGCTTTTGAACAGAGAAATAAAAGAAGGTTTATGGATAGGCTGATTAAAGAATAGTATAGATCACCCACTAGAGCAAAAGAAAAAAAACAGTACCTATAATGAATATAGAAGTAACAGAGGCCAAAATAAAAATGTGAGACCATATTATTTATAGGGGTTATTTGAGTCCCAAATAGGGAACAGAATAAATATTATAGAGGAGAAAATATTAACTGGGAAGTCCCAACAAAGAATTGTTATAAACCCCTAGATACATTTGAAGATGTAGAAGAGAAATTAGAACAGGAAGAGAGATCTTTTTTTAAGGAAGGGCTCTTCAAAGAACCTGTTAAATCAGGAGAGAGAGGAACAAAATTGGGGAAGAAAGAATGCAAGAAAAAGTGTACTAGAAGAAAAAGAGGAGAAAAGGATAGGAAGTGAGGCAAAGAGAGTAAAATAGAGAATAACAAATGTGGAGTTTTCAATATACAGGGAGTGCAGAATTATTAGGCAAGTTGTATTTTTGAGGATTAATTTTATTATTGAACAACAACCATGTTCTCAATGAACCCAAAAAACGCATTAATATCAAAGCTGAATCTTTTTGGAAGTAGTTTTTAGTTTGTTTTTAGTTATAGCTATTTTAGGGGGATATCTGTGTGTGCAGGTGACTATTACTGTGCATAATTATTAGGCAACTTAACAAAAAACAAATATATACCCATTTCAATTATTTATTTTTACCAATGAAACCAATATAACATCTCAACATTCACAAATATACATTTCTGACATTCAAAAACAAAACAAAAACAAATCAGTGACCAATATAGCCACCTTTCTTTGCAAAGACACTCAAAAGCCTGCCATCCATGGATTCTGTCAGTGTTTTGATCTGTTCACCATCAACATTGCGTGCAGCAGCAACCACAGCCTCCCAGACACTGTTCAGAGAGGTGTACTGTTTTCCCTCCTTGTAAATCTCACATTTGATGATGGACCACAGGTTCTCAATGGGGTTCAGATCAGGTGAACAAGGAGGCCATGTCATTAGATTTTCTTCTTTTATACCCTTTCTTGCCAGCCACGCTGTGGAGTACTTGGACGCATGTGATGGAGCATTGTCCTGCATGAAAATCATGTTTTTCTTGAAGGATGCAGACTTCTTTCTGTACCACTGCTTGAAGAAGGTGTCTTCCAGAAACTGGCAGTAGGACTGGGAGTTGAGCTTGACTCCATCCTCAACCCGAAAAGTCCCCACAAGCTCATCTTTGATGATACCAGCCCAAACCAGTACTCCACCTCCACCTTGCTGGCGTCTGAGTCGGACTGGAGCTCTCTGCCCTTTACCAATCCAGCCACAGGCCCATCCATCTGGCCCATCAAGACTCACTCTCATTTCATCAGTCCATAAAACCTTAGAAAAATCAGTCTTGAGATATTTCTTGGCCCAGTCTTGACGTTTCAGCTTGTGTGTCTTGTTCAGTGGTGGTCGTCTTTCAGCCTTTCTTACCTTGGCCATGTCTCTGAGTATTGCACACCTTGTGCTTTTGGGCACTCCAGTGATATTGCAGCTCTGAAATATGGCCAAACTGGTGGCAAGTGGCATCTTGGCAGCTGCACGCTTGACTTTTCTCAGTTCATGGGCAGTTATTTTGCGCCTTGGTTTTTCCACACACTTCTTGCGACCCTGTTGACTATTTTGAATGAAAGGCTTGATTGTTCGATGATCATGCTTCAGAAGCTTTGCCATTTTAAGAGTGCTGCATCCCTCTGCAAGATATCTCACTATTTTTTTACCTTTCTGAGCCTGTCAAGTCCTTCTTTTGACCCATTTTGCCAAAGGAAAGGAAGTTGCCTAATAATTATGCACACCTGATATAGGGTGTTGATGTCATTAGACCACACCCCTTCTCATTACAGCGATGCACATCACCTAATATGCTTAATTGGTAGTAGGCTTTCGAGCCTATACAGCTTGGAGTAAGACAACATGCATAAAGAGGATGATGTGGTCAAAATACTCATTTGCCTAATAATTCTGCACTCCCTGTAAGTAAAGCACAATTGTCAACAGAAGAACAATAGATTTTAGGTTTATCATTTTCCCCTAGTAGAGGGTTGAATAGATTCAATACCCACACTCATGGGGTATTAATAATAAGAAAGTTAACCCTTAAACGCTTTTTCATCAGACATCCCCTAGAATTCTCTCATATCAATGTAAAACCTAGATCCAAATTCTATCCCACTAATGAAAAGGAAGTAACTTAGAAACATTTGAAAGCTCGTCCTGGCGGACTTGCAGAAGGTGGAAATAAGAAACAGAAGAATTACAATTTGAATAAGAAAGATAAAGATTTGTTGAGCAATAGACAAAATAACAAACAAGTTATTATCACACCGGCAGATAAGGAAGGAGGGGGGGGTCATTGTGGATGCCGAGTACTATTCATGAGAGACAGAGAATTTTTAAGTGACAAAAAAACCTATAAGAAAGTAGAACTAATAGTATTATTATTATTATCAGGTATTTGTAGAGGTCCAACAGATTCTGCAGCACTATAAACATAGGCAGTATACAAGATAACATTTATAGGGATCAAAAGGGTAGAAGGCCCTGCCGAGAGTTGCACTGTTGTAGTCGGCTCTTATGAGAGTAATCTGCAAACAGCTAGGCTTATAGGCTTACATGCTAAGGGGTTCAAGGGGATAGCAATGGAGTTAGGAAAGGTTAGTTTAGGTTGTATGCATCCCTGAATAGTACAGTCTTTAGGGAGCGCTTGAAGATTTCCAAACTATGGGAGAGTCTTGTGTAGCAAGGCAGAAAGTTCCATAAGATGGAAGCCAGTCTGGAGAAGTCTTGTAAACAGGAATGGGAGGAGGTAACAAGAGAGAAGAAGAGTAGGAGATCGTGAGCAGAGCAAAGGGGTCGGGAGGGAGAGTATCTGGAGACAAGGTCTGATATGTAGGGGGAAGCTGTGCAGTGGAGGGCTTTGTATGTCAGAGTGAGAATTTTGTGTTTAATCCTGGAGGCAAGAGGAAGCCAGTGAAGGGATTGGCAGAGAGGTGCAGCAGATAAAGAGCGACGTGTAAGGAAGATGAGCCTGGCAGAGGCATTCATTATAGATTGTAAATGAACTAGGTGGCAGCTAGGGAGACCAGAGAGGACGGAGTTGCAGTAGTCGAGGCGGGAAAGGATGAGAAAGTGGATTAAAATCTTAGTTGTGTCTTGTGCAAGGAAATGTCTAATTTTAGAGATGTTTTTAAGGTGGAAGCGGCAGGCTTTAGCCAAGGACTGAATGTGAAGAGTGAAAGATCGGAGTCAAGTGTGACCCCTAGACATCGGGCATGTGGGGTAGGGGTAATGATGGAGTTTTCGACAATTATAGAGAAGGGGGGGTGGAGATTTTTGAAGGGTGGAAAATAAGGAGCTCAATTTTGGAGAGATTTAGCTTAAGGTAGTGAGAAGACATCCAAGATGAGATATGAGAAAAACAGTTAGTGACATGGGTTTGCAAGGAAGGAGATAGGTCTGATGCAGAGAGGTAGATTTGGGTGTCATCGGCATACAAATGATATTAAAACCCGTGTGACTTTATTAAGGAACCTAATGATGACGTGTGGATTGATAAGAGAAGGGGACCAAGGAAAGAGCCTTGCGGTACCCCAACAGAGAGTGGTAACTGGGCAGAGGATGCCCCAAAGAAGGCTACACTAAAGGAAAGGTTAGACAGATAGGAAGAGAACCGTGAGAGAGCTGTGTCGCAAATGCAGAAGGATTGGAGGGTTTGGAGCAAAAGAGGGTGGTCGATAATATCAAAGGCTGCAGACAGATCAAGGAGGATAAGCAGAGATAAGTAGATTTTGCTGTATGTAGGTCGTTGGTAACCTTAACAATTGCTGTCCCTGTGGTGTGATGGGGCGAAATCCAGATTGCAGTGGGTCAAGGAGGGAGTTTAGTGTAAGGAAATTGGATAGCTTTCAAGAAGCTTCGAGGCAAGAGGGAGTAGGGAAATAGGGCGGTAGTTGGATGGGAAATTAGATCAAGAGAAGGTTTTTTTGAGAATAGGTATGACCAGTATGTGTTTAAGAGATGAGGGAAATATACCAGTGCTGAGGGAGAGGTTGAAGATGTGTGTGAGTAAAGGGGTAAGGGTGGAAAAGAGGGAAGAGAGTAGCTGTGAGGGGATGGGGTTGAGGGGACAGGTAGTGAGGTGAGAGGATAGTATAAGGGCAGCAACTTCTTCCTCTGTAACAGCGGCAAAAGAGCTAAATTTATGGCTATGCGGGTTTTGGATGATTGTGAGCTTTTGAGGGGGTGGGAGACCAATAGCATTTTGAGAGCTGATTTCATTTCTGATGGAGTCGATTTTGTTATTGAAGTAGCTGGCAAACTCTTGAGCTGAGAGAGAAGTTGTAGTAGGTGGTGGGGGTGGGCAAAGAAGAGTATTGAGCGTAGAGAATTGACGTTTTGGGTTTGAAGAAAGAGTAGAGATGAGTGGAGAAGTAATGTTGCTTATATAGATTAAGGGCAGAATAGTAAGAGTTCAAGTTGAACTTGTAGTGAAGAAAGTCAGCTGAACTCCAAAAGTTTCTTCAGTGTCGCTCAGCATTACGGGAACATCTGCATAGGTACAGCATTATATGTGTATATATATATATATATATATATATATATATATATATATATATAGCACCAAAATACCATCAGATATGTGTATAAATATGTACTTATGAATAAACAGAATATAGAAAACTTCTATGTGAAGAACACTGGAATGTGAAATATTAATATTTTCTTTACAGTTTAGCGCACTTGATTGGGTTAGCGTGCGAGTAAGGTCTTACCGAACGTGTGCAAAAAGCTTACTTCTAGCGCAGTTAGCGCAAGAGCAGGAGCGTTAAATAGCGCTCCACTCATAATCTAGCCCTTAGTTGTGAGAATATTGCTTTTCTAGACATAGAAATAATGTTAGGTACGAAAGGGTTTGAGACAAAAACACACTTCAAACCTGTAGATTTGAACAACTACATTCATATGACCAGTTGCCACTATAAACGATAGAAGGAAATATTCCAGTAGGTTAGTGTTTATGAATCAGACAGAACTGTACAAAGATAGAAGACTAGAAGATCCAGGTAGCTGGTAGCTGTATTAGAACAGAGATTCAGTGAACGGGGTTATAAGGAACAAGATATTGACAAAGCTGTAGATAGGGCTAGAAAAAACCGATAGGATGGAACACAATGGATTTGATGTGCAATTTATCACTGATTGCAGTGATGGACATGTAGTAATATGTAAAATTATCAGTAAGCACAGGGCAGGCACTTAATAAAAAATGACCCTGTAATATGAGATTGCTTCACCTTATACCAAATTTATTTATAAAAGGGCCAGAAACCGGAAGTCTATACTAGCCCCAAATGAATTTAAAGCGACAAAGACAATAAGGAAAGATAAAGATCTAAATGGACATGACCCAAGAGGTTTTTACCCTTGCTTCACATGCGGGGCATGCAGATACAGCACAAAAAAATCTATTTCCCTACTATGGGCTAGATTACAAGTGAGGCGCAAACAGTTTTGCGCTAGCACCATCGCAATTTAGCGAGACATTTTTTTATGATTCAATCCTTTCCGCGATCTAAGAAATGTGGTAAATTGGTTTCCGAAAATAAAAAGTTGCACAAAACACAACAAAAATACATTACAAAGTACACTTACACCCACAAAAAAACTATTAACCTCTAAACTGCCACCCCCCACATCGCAAAGTACCTAAACCATTAACCCCTAAATCACCATTCCCTCACATCACAAAGTACCTAAATAAACTATTAACCCCTAAACTGCAACCCACATCACAAACACTAAATAAAACTATTAACCCCTAAACCGCCATCCCCCCACAATGCAAAGTTATAAACTAACATCTAAACCTCCTAACCTAACACACCCTTACTTAACCCAAATTAAAATACCCCTAAATTAACTAGAAAAATCCTATCTTAAAAAAACAAAACATACCTGAAAAAGTAAATAAAAACCTAATCTTAACATTAAAAATAAAACCCTAACTTTACAAAAAAAAAAAAAAAAAATATTTCAAAAAAATTAAAAAATTACATTACAGAAAATAAAAACCTAACATTACAGAGAATAAAAAAATTAATTACCAAAAATAAAAAAATGTGATCCTATTCTAATACCCCTTATAAAAAAACAACCCCAAAATAAAAAAAAACAATCCTGGGGGGGCGGAGCCGGCCGTTAGAGAACATGGCCGCAAATGATTAGAGCTCCGTAACGGATCTTCCAGGTGGGCTGTAAAAACAACTTAAAAGACAGCAATTAAGGGTGCAAGGACCTCCCTTGGCTGGCTAAACACCCGGAGGGCTAGCAGAAAAAAAAGGAGCTGAAAACCTGCAGTACTGACCGATTTGACTCGGTTCACTTCACACAGCTGCAAGTCGCAAGATCACCACGTGGGTTGCGGCCTTCAGTATAAAGCCGATCCGGAAAGCAGAGCATACGGCGAGAGCCAGGAGACATATGTTGGATTGGGCTTGGAGGACAAGAAACCTCAGAAGGGAGGATCAACAGGTGGAGACTCATAACAAAGCACATAGGGTAAGCAGAGCAGCACCATTAATAAAAAGCCCCAGTTTATGATAACACACGCAGCAATAGAAACAAAAGTACTAATAAACCAACAGGCTTGTTTAAATTGCTGCGTTTCAAGCCCCACACAAGCTGAAAAAACAAGTAATTTATTAGGGGAATAAAATACATTAATAGCTGCGTCATTACAATTTGTACAGGGCCTGAAAGAGGAAACAATTTGCAACCACAAAAGTTTTTATTATGGCAAACAAATGCCCACATCGTCTAGACAAAAACTCCAAAGGGTCACATATGAATGGTGGAAAACTTTCCTTGTCAGATGGAGTAGCTGAAAAAGACAACCCATTACTGGCCACAGGATATGACGTCAATAATAGCAGCATTACTAAGGCTGACCTAAAGGCCCTGCCCTCTAAAGAGGATTTCTCCTCATTCATAATGCAAGTCAGCAAAGTAATAAAAGATGGATTGGCAGACATTAAAAAGGATGTAGTAGATCTGAGTAATAGAGTCATACAAATAGAGGAACAAGTGGAGGATAACACCCAATCAGCTATGTCTATGACCATTGCACTGCAACAACAAAATCCAACTATTATACAGTTACAAGAACAGGTGGAGGACCTGGACAATAGAGGTCGCCGCTAAAACCTGCGGATACGTGGAGGGTCTGAGGATATTCAACCTGCTCAAATTTCCTCATATCTCCAAAATTTGTTCAAATTTTTGCTGGGAGCTGAGGGGGAAGAGAAAGTCAGCTTGGACAGGGCACACAGAGCACTGAGGCCCAAGCCTTCAGCCACAGCGCCTCCCAGAGACATTATACTCCGCTGCCACAGATATTCAGATAAAGAAAAGATAATACAAGTGGCTAGGAGAAGAACGCCAATAATTTTTGGAGAGGACTCTCTTCAGATCTATGCGGATCTTAGCCCTATCACATTGGCAAAAAGAAAAGAATCAAGATATTTAACACTACACCTGAGAGACCTAAATATACCCTACAGATGGGGGTTCCCCTTTTCAATTAGAGTCAATAAAGACAACAAGACCTACGTATACAAGGATGCAGAGGACTTAGATCAATTTTGCAAGCAATTGAACATTCCACCTCCTTCTCTTCCAAAACTTGCAGACGACACGCAAACTCAGCGCACTCAAAAGACACCAGCACCCAAGCCACAGCGCCAGGAATGGACTATGGCTGCAAAGAAGAGGAGAAAGCCTTCTATACCTCAGTCAGAAGCACCTGGTCACTCAGGAGACCCACCTTGAACTATGACACCTACACCCGTTATGAAGGAATAAGTATTACTATATGTTTCCATTAGGCTGGAGAGCAGGGACGATAATTCTAAATAGTTGTTACTTAGAAATTTCATGATTTATTATTCAGTTAGCCCACCTGAAGAGACTGGCACTATAATGGTGCCTATAACCCCCCACAGTTTAGATTTGTTCATGAGTGCAGCGGTCAGCTATGATACTTTATCGGGCTGGTTGCTGCATCATGTAACAGCTCTTTTGATTAAGGTAAAGTTTAGATTACCATGTTATAATAATATCTGTTTAACTATGTGTTTTATTCTTGTGCTCGCATTCACTAGTGTACCAATTGACGGAAATATCTGTTGCTTGTCCACTTTTTTGTGCATCTACTTCTACTTCATAGCTGGGAAGGGACCTCCGTGACAGAGCAGGTAAGACAACACCAACAATGCTGCGCACTCACTAGACACCATGAATATGGCTAACCCCACAATTACGATAGTATCGCAGAATGTTAAGGGGCTTAATTCTCCCACAAAGTGCTCCGTAGCCTTGAGGACATTAGCGAAACATGGAGACTCCATAGTTTTCCTGCAGGAGACTCACTTTTTAACTGAGAAAGAACCCAAACTCAGATCTAGGGATTTCCCAATGGGGTATTTCAACACTCATAACACAAAAAAAAAACAGAGTGGGAATATTATTTCACAGGAAACTACATTTCCAATTACTAAATAAGATCACTGACTCCGAGGGCAGAGTTTTAATTTTAGTGGGATTACTCTACAACAGACCAATCACAGTAGTAAATGTTTATGCCCCTAACAGCAGACAACATAAATTTTATAAACGACTTCTAGACTTAGTTATGGAACATAAGAAGGGACTTTTGGTGTTGGGAGGAGACATGAATTTTACAATAGACCCAAATTTGGATACCTCTACGGGATCCCCCCCTTTCTAATTCTAGACCCCCTAACGCAGTCCTCAAATGTATGGAGGGTTTGGGTTTAGTGGACACATGGCATATTCTGCACCCAACAGAGGAATTATACGTTCTACTCTCATCCATGGTCGGTGTATACATGCATTGATTACCTCTATTTGGATAGGGTGTACCTAGCACAGCTTAAAGAAGCAGACATTCAGCCCACAGTTTGGTCGGATCACTCTGTAGTCATAATGCAATTGGACTGGCCAAACAAGCCGCATACACAATTTATTTGTTGAATGGATGACTCCTTACTCCATTATCCATCTACAGCAGAGCCCATTCAGAAAACATTGATAGAATATTTTCAGATCAACCAAACACCGAGGATGACTCCTGACTGTCTGTGGGAAGCCCACAAAGCAGTGATTAGAGGGGAATGCATTTTAGGAGGAAATCCTACAACACAGAAGTAAACAAGCTAACATCTCAAATACACCGATTAGAATTACAACATAAAAATAGACCTACAGATCAGACAATATATGCTTATTTAGTGAAAGCTAGGCAGGAGCTAAACACTATTTTAACAAAAGAATCTCAGAGAAAAGCACTTTCACTCAGGAAGACATACTTTTATGAGAGTAATGGATCAGGGCCCTTCCTAGCAAAGTTACTAAAAACTCAAACCCAAGCTTCCCAGATACATAAACTCCACACCTCAGATAATCGACCTATCCATGATAGTAAAGAAATGGCTAATCTCTTTGGCAATTTTTATGCCAATCTATATAACCTAGACTCTAACACCTCTCAAGAACACTTAGAACAAATTAGAGACTATATCAAAAAGGCTGACCTTCCCAAACTAGACCAAACCCAAATAGATAAGCTGGATAGCCCCATATCTAAACTGGAGATTTTGAAAGCAATAAATGACCTTCCCGCTGGGAAAAGTCTTGGGCCAGACGGCTTCACAAACTTATATTATAAGATGTTCAAACAAATATTAGTTCCTCATATCTTCTCTTTGTTTCGCTCACTTGA
Source organism: Bombina bombina (assembly GCF_027579735.1). Taxonomy (NCBI): domain Eukaryota; kingdom Metazoa; phylum Chordata; class Amphibia; order Anura; family Bombinatoridae; genus Bombina; species Bombina bombina. Next base: position 387,501,092 of record NC_069503.1, on the reverse strand, counting down.
TGAGACAAAGAGCTTACCCACAAATTTGTTACTAGCACATATAGCCGTGATACCGAAACCAGGCAAAGTACCCACAGACCCAAGTAGTTATCGCCCAATTTCTCTTCTAAATACGGACATAAAAATATTGGGGAAGATACTGTCAAAGAGGCTTAATGACATCATACAGGATATAATACACACTGACCAGGTAGGTTCTGTTCCAAGGAGAGAGGCAAGGGACAATACCATCAGGGTGGTGACCCTGATGAATTACGCCAAGCAGAATAACATACCAGCGATCCTTTTGGCAACGGATGCCGAAAAGGCATTTGATCGCATAAATTGGAGATTCTTAAAATAAACATTATAAGCGATAGGTTTGGGACCCACAACAATCACACGAATATTTAGCCTATACACCTGCCCTTCAGCCCAGATTAAAGCAAATGGGGTGTTGTCAGACACATTTAAAATTAATAATGGAACAAGACAGGGGTGCCCACTCACACCTACCCTATTCATATTAACAATGGAAGTGTTAGCAGCCCGAGTTAGAGCAGATCCAAACATACAGGGAATAAAAATCGGCCTTCATGATTTTAAAATTGCCCTATATGACAGTAATTACGTTCCCCTACTACATGGAACAACACGGGACTTACAAATTTGGGTGACCAAATCCATTTCCCGGTTGGGGAGGATTCAAAGTATCAAAATGACCACTCTCCCAAGAATATTATATATTTTACAGATGCTTCCTATGACCCTCCCAAGATGGTATTTAACTAGATTGCAAAAACAAATCAACACATTCATATGGGGGGTAAGCAAGCTTAGGCTAAATAAAGAAACTATGTATAGAACATTAGCAAATGGAGGCCTAGGTGTTCCCTGTATATCAGTGTACTTAGAAGCAGTGACATTGCAGAGGGTGTTAGGGTGTGGCATGGGGCAAGAGAATCGAAAGCGTGGGTGGCCATGGACTCTCATATCTTGCGAGTTCCTAGGGTGGGAACCTTATGTTGGACTCTGAAACACTTAAGACCCCCACAATGCCTGAATCGGGAGATACACCGACAAATATTCGACTCTTGGGATAGGATAATTGCAAGAAAACCACACATTATGGGGACTAGATCCCCTCTATTTCCTATCCCCATCAATGCTGAACTAATAGGGGGAATGGATAGTGGACAGCAACGCTTGACAGAATGGGGTTGCACAACACCGCTTATAGACTTTATTTCTAACAGGGAACTTAAACCCAGGGATGGAATGAGAGATATAGCAAATGGTAACTACACAAGATGGCTTAAATACCACCAGTTGGCTCACTTCATTCACACACAGGGCAGACTACCTGAGGGACTTGACAGCCTTCGAGCAATTGTGCACCAGAAATGAGACAACACCACATTCTCTGTCACTATCTTTAAAATTGTGGCAGACACACCAGACCTCCCAACTTCCCACTTACATGGCAAGATGGCATGATGACCTGGGTTTAGAGATAGAAATAGATAACTAGGTAACGATCTTTAAAAATACTAAAAAAATCCTCTACATCTCCACAAATAATAGAGCTTAACTTTAAAGTACTGATGTGTTGGTATCTTACCCCAGTGAGGCTGTGCTCGATATACCCAGGAGCTAATGATAGATGTTGGAGAGGCTGTGGGAAAAGAGGAGACTATTTGCATATGTGGTGGGGATGTGACAGGGTTAAACCATTGTGGGAGGGTATAGAGGCACATTTTCAAAGAATACTGTCAGTTTCAGACTCACCCCTAAAAACATAATTTATGCTTACCTGATAAATGTATTTCTCTTGTGGTGTATCCAGTCCACGGATCATCCATTACTTGTGGGATATTCTCCTTCCCAACAGGAAGTTGCAAGAGGATCACCCACAGCAGAGCTGCTATATAGCTCCTCCCCTAACTGCCATATCCAGTCATTCGACTGAAGACAAGCAGAGAAAGGAGAAACCATAGGGTGCAGTGGTGACTGTAGTTTAAAGTTAAAAAATACCTGCCTTAAAATGACAGGGCGGGCCGTGGACTGGATACACCACAAGAGAAATAAATTTATCAGGTAAGCATAAATTATGTTTTCTCTTGTAAGGTGTATCCAGTCCACGGATCATCCATTACTTGTGGGATACCAATACCAAAGCTAAAGTACACGGATGAAGGGAGGGACAAGGCAGGTACTTAAACGGAAGGTACCACTGCCTGTAAAACCTTTCTCCCAAAAATAGCCTCCGAAGAAGCAAAAGTATCAAATTTATAGAATTTTGAAAAGGTATGAAGCGAAGACCAAGTTGCCGCCTTGCAAATCTGTTCAACAGAAGCCTCATTTTTAAAGGCCCACGTGGAAGCCACAGCTCTAGTAGAATGAGCTGTAATCCTTTCAGGAGGCTGCTGGCCAGCAGTCTCATAAGCTAAGCAGATTATGCTTCTTAGCTAAAACGAAAGAGAGGTTGCCGAAGCCTTTTGGCCTCTCCTCTGTCCAGAGTAGACAACAAACAAAGCAGATGTTTGACGACAATCTTTAGTAGCTTATAAATAATATTTTAAAGCACGAACCACGTCAAGATTGTGTAATAGACGTTCCTTCTTTGAAGAAGGATTAGGACACAATGATGGAACAACAATCTCCTGATTGATATTCGTATTAGATACCACCTTAGGTAAAAACCCAGGTTTGGTACGCAGAACTACCTTATCTGCATGGAAGATCAGATAAGGAGAATCACATTGTAAGGCAGATAACTTGGAAACTCTACGAGCCGAGGAAATAGCTACCAAAAAAAGAACTTTCCAAGATAAAAGTTTGATATCTATGGAATGAAGAGGTTCAAACGGAACCCCTTGAAGAACTTTAAGAACCAAATTTAAGCTCCATGGCGGAGCAACAGGTTTAAACACAGGCTTGATTCTAACTAAAGCCTGACAAAATGCCTGAACGTCTGGAACATCTGCCAGACGCTTGTGCAAAAGAATAGACAGAGTAGAAATCTGTCCCTTTAAGGAACTAGCTGACAATCCTTTTTCCAATCCTTCTTGGAGAAAAGATAATATCCTCGGAATCCTGACTTTACTCCATGAGTAACCCTTGGATTCACACCAATAAAGATATTTACGCCATATCTTATGATAAATTTTCCTGGTGACAGGCTTTCGTGCCTGAATTAAGGTATCAATGACTGACTCGGAGAAGCCACGCTTTGATAAAATCAAGCGTTCAATCTCCAGGCAGTCAGTCTAAGAGAAATTAGATTTGGATGATTGAAGGGACCTTGAAGTAGAAGGTCCTGTCTCAGCGGCAGAGTCCATGGTGGAAAGGATGACATGTCCACCAGATCTGCATACCAAGTCCTGCGTGGCCACGCAGGTGCTATCAAGATCACTGATGCTCTCTCCTGCTTGATTTTGGCAATCAGACGAGGGAGCAGAGGAAACGGTGGAAACACATAAGCCAGGTTGAAAGACCAAGGTGCTGCTAGAGCATCTATCAGCGTCGCCTTGGGATCCCTGGACCTGGATCCATAACAAGGAAGTTTGGCGTTCTGGCGAGACACCATGAGATCCAGTTCTGGTTTGCCCCAACGATGAATCAATTGTGCAAACACCTCTGGATGGAGTTCCCACTCCCCTGGATGAAAAGTCTGTCGACTTAGAAAATCCGCCTCCCAGTTCTCTACACCTGGGATATGGATAGCTGATAGGTGGCAAGAGTGAGTCTCTGCCCAGCGAATTATCTTTGAGACTTCTAACATCGCTAGGGAACTCCTTGTTCCCCCTTGATGGTTGATGTAAGCCACAGTCGTGATGTTGTCCGACTGAAATCTGATGAACCTCATTGTCGCTAGCTGAGGCCAAGCCTGAAGAGCATTGAATATCGCTCTCAGTTCCAGAATGTTTATTGGAAGGAGTGTCTCCTCCTGAGTCCACGATCCCTGAGCCTTCAGGGAGTTCCAGACTGCCCCCCAGCCTAGAAGGCTGGCATCTGTCGTTACAATTGTCCAATCTGACCTGCGAAAGGTCATACCTTTGGACAGATGGGCCCGAGATAGCCACCAGAGAAGAGAATCCCTGGTCTCTTGATCCAGATTTAGAAGAGGGGACAAATCTGTGTAATCCCCATTCCACTGACTGAGCATGCAGAGTTGCAGCGGTCTGAGATGTAGGCGTGCAAACGGTACTATGTCCATTGCCGCTACCATTAAGCCGATTACTTCCATACACTGAGCCAACGAAGGGCGAGAAGTGGAATAAAGAACACAGCAGGAATTTAGAAGTTTTGATAACCTGGCCTCTGTCAGGTAAATCTTCATTTCTACAGAATCTTTAGGAAACTCTTGTGAGAGGGGATAGAGAACTATTTTCTTCGTTCACTTTCCACCCATGCAACCTCAGAAATGCCAGAACTATGTCCGTATGAGACTTGGCAATTTGGAAATTTGACGCCTGTATCAGGATGTCGTCTAAATAAGGGGCCACTGCTATGCCCCGCGGTCTTAGGACTGCCAGAAGTGACCCCAGAACCTTTGTAAAGATTCTTGGGGCTGTAGCTAATCCAAAGGGAAGAGCTACAAACTGGTAATGCCTGTCTAGGAAGGCAAACCTGAGAAACCGATGATGATCTTTGTGTATCGGAATGTGAAGATAAGCATCCTTTAAATCCACTGTAGTCATATATTGACCCTCCTGGATTATAGGTAGGATGGTACGAATAGTCTCCATCTTGAATGATGGAACTCTGAGGAATTTGTTTATGATCTTGAGATCCAAAATTGGTCTGAAGGTTCCCTCTTTTTTGGGAACCACAAACAGATTTGAGTAAAAACCCTGTCCCTGTTCCTCCTTTGGAACTGGATGGATCACTCCCATAACTAGGAGGTCTTGAACACAGTGTAAGAATGCCTCTCTCTTTATCTGGTTTGCAGATAATTGTGAAAGGTGAAATCTCCCTTTTTAAGGGGAAGCTTTGAAGTCCAGAAGATATACCTGGGATATAATTTCCAATGCCCAGGGATCCTGGACATCTCTTGCCAAGCCTGGGCAAAGAGCGAAAGTCTGCCCCCTACTAGATCCGTTACCGGATAGGGGGCCAATCCTTCATGCTGTCTTAGAGGCAGCAGCAGGCTTTTTGACCTGCTTACCTTTGTTCCAGGTCTGGTTAGGTCTCCAGACCGACTTGGACTGAGCAAAAGTTCCCTCTTGTTTTGCATTAGAGGAAGTTGATGCCGCACTCGCCTTGAAGTTTCGAAAGGCACGAAAATAAGTCTGTTTGGCCCTTGATTTGGACCTATCCTGAGGAAGGGCATGACCTTTTCCTCCAGTGATATCAGAAATGATCTCCTTCAAACCAGGCCCGAATAGGGTTTGCGCCTTGAAGGGAATGTTAAGCAGCTTAGACTTTGAAGTGACGTCAGCTGACCATGATTTAAGCCATAGCACCCTGCGCGCCTGTATAGCAAAACCGGAATTCTTAGCCGTTAGTTTAGTCAAATGAACAATGGCATCAGAAACAAAAGAATTGGCTAGCTTAAGTGCTCTAAGCTTGTCAAGTATGTCATCCAATGGAGTCTCTACCTGTAAAGCCTCTTCCTAGAGACTCAAACCAGAAAGCCGCAGCAGCAGTGACTGGGGCAATGCATGCAAGGGGTTGGAGAATAAAACCTTGTTGAATAAACATTTTCTTAAGGTAACCCTCTAACTTTTTATCCATTGGATCTGAGAAAGCACAACTGTTCTCGACAGGGATAGTAGTACGCTTTGCTAGGGTAGAAACTGCTCCATCCACCTTCTATTGGAAACATTTTCTTAAAAATAGGAGGGGGAGAGAACGGCACACCTGGTCTATCCCATTCCTTAGTAATAATTTCTGTAAACCTTTTAGGTATTGGAAAAACATCAGTACACACCGGCACTGCATAGTATTTATCCAATCTACACAATTTCTCTGGCACTGCAATTGTATCACAGTCATTCAGAGCAGCTAAAACCTCCCTGAGCAATACGCGGAGGTGTTCAAGCTTAAATTTAAATGTAGACATATCAGAATCAGGTTGAATCATCTTCCCTGAGTCAGAAACATCACCCACAGAAAGAAGCTCTCCTTCCTCAGCTTCTGCATATTGTGAGGGAGTATCAGACATAGCTCTTAAAGCGTCAGTATGCTCTGTATTTCTTCTAACTCCAGAGCTGTCTCGCTTTCCTCTAAACCCAGGTAGTCTGGATAATACCGCTGACAGTGTATTATCCATGACCGCCGCCATGTCTTGTAAAGTAAACGCTATGGGCGCCCTAGATGTACTTGGTGCCATTTGAGCGCGAGTCCCTTGAGCGTGAGTCAAAGGATCTGACACGTGGGGCGAGTTAGTCGGCATAACTTCCCCCTCGTCAGATTCCTCTGGTGATAAATTTTTTAAAGACAGAATATGATCTTTATTACTTAAAGTGAAATCAGTACATTTGGTATACATTCTAAGAGGGGGTTCCACCATGGCTTCTAAACATAATGAACAAGGAGTTTCCTCTATGTCAGACATGTTTAAACAAACTAGCAATGAGACCAGCAAGCTTGGAAAACACTTTAAATCAAGTTAACAAGCAAAAAAATAAAAAAAATAAAAACGGTACTGTGCCTTTAAGAGAAACAAATTTTGTAGAATTTGAAAAACAGTGAAAAAAGGCAGTAAATCAAACAAAATTTTTACAGTGTGTATAATAAGCTAACAGAGCATTGCACCCACTTGCAAATGGATGATTAACCCCTTAGTTCAAAAAACGGATAAAAAAAAACGGTACAGACGTTTTTTAACAGTCACAACAAACTGCCACAGCTCTGCTGTGGCCCTACCTTCCCAACAAACGACTTTGGAAAGCCTAAGAGCCCTTTAGAGATGTCCTATAGCATTCAGGGGACTCCTGGAGGAAAGCTGGATGCTCAGTCTGCAATTTTTACTGCGCAATTAAGCGCTAAATTAGGCCCCTCCCACTCATGTTAAACCAGTGGAGAGCCTCAGGAAACTGTTTCTAGGCAAATTTAAGCCAGCCATGTGGAAAAAAACTAGGCCCCAATAAAGTTTTATCACCAAAGCATATATAAAAACGCTTAAACATTCCAGCAAACGTTTTATATTGCATATTTATAAGAGTATTACCTCTGAGAGTAAGCATGATACCAGTCGCTATTAAATCACTGTATTCAGGCTTACCTTACATAAATCTGGTATCAGCAGCATTTTCTAGCATTTACATCTCTAGAAAAAAAATTTAACTGCACATACCTCATAGCAGGATACCCTGCACGCCATTCCCCAGCTGAAGTTACCTCTCTCTTCAGTTATGTGTGAGAACAGCAATGGATCTTAGTTACAACCTGCTAAGATCATAGAGATCACAGGCAGATTATTCTTCTATTTTCTGCCTGTGACAAAATAGTACAACTCCGGTACCATTTAAAAATAACAAACTTTTGATTGAAGTAAAAAAACAACTACTTTTCACCACTTCCTTCTTACTACATCCATGCTTGTTGAGAGTTGCAAGAGAATGACTGGATATGGCAGTTAGGGGAGGAGCTATATAGCAGCTCTGCTGTGAGTGATCCTCTTGCAACTTCCTGTTGGGAAGGAGAATATCTCACAAGTAATGGATGATCCGTGGACTGGATACACCTTACAAGAGAAATAACTCTACTCAATGATAAACCGCAAATCACTTGCAAGCTGAGACTTACACTATTGCAAATAGGACTAAATGGGGCTAAAGCCTTAATTGCACATAAATGGAAATCGCCACATATACCTTCCATACCTGTATGGAGATTGAAAGTCACAAACCTATTATCCCTGGAGGAATATGGGTATTTAAAAAGACAAAAACTAAACACCATAAGCTGACATCCGCTTTATATGGGAGGAATCATTACAGACATTAAGGAGAAGATTAGTATAATGGAGTAAGTCCTGGAGGTCCCGACCTGCTCATCCTTGTTCTCTTTTGATGTATTAATAAACATTACAAGTATAGGTTGTTTCAAACAGAGAATTTATCTTTTTGAAAACTTATGGACAATTTTTGACATTTAGGGTTGATGTGAATCAGAGGAGGTGGATTTAGAGATAAATAATTTTGACATTGAATGGTATCACTGTTATATTTGAGTTATGTTGGATACTATCATCTGTAATAAGTTGAGGTACACAGACTGTAAGAGAATTGAATGATGGTTGTATAATTGCTTCAATTGTTTCTGTTGTTTTTGCTTCGTTTCTCAAAGTCTGTAATATTATATGATTTTCAATAAACAGATGAAACAAAAAAACAAACAAAAAAAACAATTCTAAAAATAAACTACCAATAGCCCTTAAAACGGTCTTTGGTAGGGCAATGAAAAGCGATCAGCTCTTTTTGTGAAACTCCCCCACTAACACTAACATTACAACCCCCTCCACCCCCCCAAAATAAAAAACCTAACTAAAAAACCTAAATTACCCATTGCCCTGAAAAGGGCATTTGGATGGGCGTTGCCCTTAAATGACATTAAGCTCTTTTGCTGCCCAAATAAAAAAAAAAAATTGTTATAAAAAAAGACCCCCCAAAAAACTAACACTAACACCAAAGTTGGTACTCACCGATGATCATGGGCGGCACTCCATCTTCATTGTGGGACTCATCTTCTAACTTCATCCGGTGGCGGCGGTGATGGCGGCGGCAACAGCGGTCCTCCTCTTCAGATCAGTGGCACAGAGCTCCTCTTCATGCGGTCTCCAGCCACACACTGAATAGTGAATGCAAGTTACCCCTTTAATATAGGGGTACTCTTCCATTTCTTTTGGCTGATTTCAATTTTCAACAAGCCAAAGGAATGAAAGGAAAAATCAGATTTCTGAATCATCTTTGATATGAGTGGTTTTAATTACTCTTGGAATAGGTCTCTAAACCTCAAGAGGGAAAGTCTATTAGGTAAATAGACCTAATTTTCAAACCTTTTGTTATGTCTCCAGAGGTTTTCCAGTTCTTGAAGCTATTACAGAAATATTTGCTAAGGAATGGTTCAAACCTTGTATTTATTATAATACAGCTTCATAGTTTAAAAATACATTTTCCTTTACAGCTTCTATTATTGAGCTTTGGGAAACTATTCCTAAAGTAGATGGTGCTATTTCTACCGCTGCTAAACGCACTACTATCCTTTAGGATAAACGACAAATCACTTGCAAGCTAAGACTTACACTATTGCAAATAGGACTAAATGGGGCTAAAGCCTTAATTGCACATAAATGGAAATTGCCACATATACCTTCCATACCTGTATGGAGCTTGAAAGTCACAAAACTATTATCCCTGGAGGAATATGGGTATTTAAAAAGAAAAAACTAAACACCATAGCTGACATCCGCTTTATATGGGAGGAATCATTACAGACATTAAGGAGAAGATTAGTATAATGGAGTAAGTCCTGGAGGTCCCGACCTGCTCATCCTAGTTCTCTTTTGATGTATTAATCAGCATTACAAGTATAGGTTGTTTCAAAGAGGGAACTTATCTTTTTGAAAACTTATGGACAATTTTTGACATTTAGGGTTGATGTGAATCAGAGGAGGTGGATTTAGAGATAAATAATTTTGACATTGAATGGTATCACTGTTATATTTGAGTTATGTTGGATACTATCATCTGTAATAAGTTGAGGTACACAGACTGTAAGAGAATTGAATGATGGTTGTATAATTGCTTCAATTGTTTCTGTTGTTTTTGCTTCTTTTCTCAAAGTCTGTAATATTATATGATTTTCAATAAACAGATGAAAAAAAAAAAAAACAATTCTAAAAATAAACTACCAATAGCCCTTAAAACGGTCTTTGGTAGGGCAATGAAAAGCGATCAGCTCTTTTTGTGAAACCCCCCCACTAACACTAACATTACAACCCCCTTCACCCCCCCAAAATAAAAAACCTAACTAAAAAACCTAAATTACCCATTGCCCTGAAAAGGGCATTTGGATGGGCGTTGCCCTTAAATGGCATTCAGCTCTTTTGCTGCCCAAATAAAAAAAAAAATTGTTATAAAAAAAGACCCCCCCAAAAAACTTACACTAACACCAAAGTTGGTACTCACCGATGATCATGGGCGGCACTCCATCTTCATTGTGGGACTCATCTTCTAACTTCATCCGGTGGCGGCGGTGATGGCGGCGGCAACAGCGGTCCTCCTCTTCAGATCAGTGGCACAGAGCTCCTCTTCATGCGGTCTCCAGCCACACACTGAATAGTGAATGCAAGTTACCCCTTTTATATAGGGGTACTCTTCCATTTCTTTTGAATGATTTCAATTTTCAACAAGCCAAAGGAATGAAAGGAAAAATCAGATTTCTGAATCCTCTTTGATATGAGTGGTTTTAATTACTCTTGGAATAGGTCTCTAAACCTCAAGAGGGAAAGTCTATTAGGTAAATAGACCTAATTTTCAAACCTTTTGTTATGTCTCCAGAGGTTTTCCAGTTCTTGAAGCTATTACAGAAATATTTGCTAAGGAATGGTTCAAACCTTGTATTTATTATAATACAGCTTCATAGTTTAAAAATAAATTTTCCTTTACAGCTTCTATTATTGAGCTTTGGGAAACTATTCCTAAAGTAGATGGTGCTATTTCTACCGCTGCTAAACGCACTACTATCCTTTAGGGAATAGTTCTATCAGTCTTTTCTCAGTAAGGCTTTTCAACAAGAGTTTTTCCATTCATACCGGTAATCAGTATTGCTTGTGTGGCTGCAGTCTCTACTCTGTGGTGTGATAATCTATCTGATGACTTATCAGATGTTCCTGTAGAAGAAGATTTTCAACATAAGTTGGAATTTTAATATCTGCTATTACTGTCATTTGGGATGCAATTATCTGTTCTGATCAAAAGGGCCTTGTGGTTGAAATCATGGTCAATTGACATGGTTTCTAAGACCAGATTTTATCTCTCCCTTTTCAGGAAAATTTTTGTTTGTGCCTGGTCTACACACTATCAATTCTTTTGTGACTGGAGGAAAGGGTACTTTCTCTCTAAAGACAAAAATTCTAAGAGAAAGTGTAGGACATTTAGTAGTTTGTGTTCCTTTTACCAAGGACCCATTAGTTCTCTTTTCCAGATCCTCCTGGAGGTCCAATGCTAATTGGAGCAAGGATAAACAGTTCAAAAGCCTTCTTCCTCTTTTAAATCTGCATGAAGGCACATACCCAATCCAGATCTTCTGGTAGGGGTAGAATATACATTTATCAGGGTGTCTGGTCTCGGGCCGGTCAGGACCCTTGGTTTCTAAATATAGTTACCTTATCGTACATAATAGGCTTCAGATCTTTAAAAGAAAGAACAGAGAGGCACTACAATGGCCTAGTACCAACAACACAAGTGGAATAGATAGTAAAACAAAAGGTACTCACAAGTATAATGCACCCTATGGTGCTAGTGGGGCAGGCTGGAACTTTTGCAGTAGTCCAGCTCACTGTATACAAACCGGCTATTGTCCAAACAAGGAGAATCCACAGGGGTCCTCACCAACTCCTGTTCAGGGAATATAAAATGGACCACCATAGCCTAGTACAGTATAATAAGGCAGAATTGTAGGAAAAAAATGCACTTACAAAATAGAAAGAACCTCCAGGTGCAATACAGGCAGACTGGGACTTCACAGCCGCCCAGCAGACTGAACTCCACTGCCCAGCAGATAATGCTCCTAACTCCAAGATTCACGATAATAGAATCCAAAATACACCAGCAAGTGTGTATGGTAAAAACAATTTCTTTATTAGAAGTGACGCGTTGCTCAGGCTATTACAGATGTATTGCACCTGGAGGTGCTTTCTATTTTGTAAGTGCATTTTTTCCCTATAATTCTGCCTTACTATACTGTACTATGCTATGGTGGTCTATTTTATATTCCCTGAACAGGAGTTGGTGAAGACCCCCGTGGATTCTCCTTGTTTGGACAATAGCCAGTTTTTATACAGTGAGCTGGACTACTGCAAAAGTTCCACCCTGCCCCACTAGCACCATAGGGTGCGTTATACTTGTGAGTATCTTTTGTTTTGTTATCTATTCCACTTGTGTCGGTGGTACTAGGCCATTGTGGCGCCTCTGTGTTCTTTCTTTTACAGACCATCTTTCACCAGGATTCGACCATCCTTCGACAGAGTGCTGCCTCTAGATTGGAGATTTGTTTGGGACATTTTGTTTTTATATATATATATATATATATAAATATATATATATATATATATATAGTATATATATATATATATATATATATTTGTGTTTTTTTATTATTGTATATGCTGCATATTGTACTCTTAGGATTGTGGTAATTATCTAGGAAGCGCCCCCTATGGGAGGTTTACACTAGTGTATCTCTCCATTTTTTCAGGCTTCAGATCTTGTCCTCCCTGAGGACGATTTCTTTTGTCTTATGTTTCGAAGGACCCTGTAAAGGAAAATACCTTTCTTAAATGTCTACAGATTGGAGTAATAGTAACAGTATCAATGTTCCCAATTAAGGGAGTCTTACAGGCCTATTCTAGATTTAAATACTCTGTTGAAGTTTCTCAGGGTTCCGATTGTCATGATGGAAACAATTCAGCTATTCTGCCTCTGTTTCAGTATAGTCAATATGTGTCCACAATAGATTTGAAGGATATTTCTTTTTCATATTCCTATTTGGCAATGTAGAACTTGGTTTCCAGATCTAGTTCAGATGTCCAGTCATCTTCTGTGGTCTCTTCCACTAAGACACAACCTACTGTCTCAAGGTTCTTCTGATATCATCAATCAGGAAATAGTAGTCCCTTCTTTGTCCCAATTCTCATAATTTAAAGAAATTATTATTTATAATTTAGATGTATTCAGAGACTTAAAAATCTATTTTCATGCTACAAAGGATTTGTTTCTTGCATCCACTGTAAGGCCAGATGGCCACAGCAGTAATTTTAGCTTCTTGGCTAAATCTCTTGTTTCAGAAGGCTTACCCCAAAAGTGCATTACAGCCCATACTTCAAGTTCAGTTTCCTCACCATTGGCATTCAAAAAATTAGGCTTCTGTGAAACAAACTTGCTAGGCAGAAATATTGTCTTCCTTAAACACTTTTGCTAATTTCTACAACTTTGATGTTTTTGCTTCTTCTAAATAGGCTTTTGATAGGAAAGAACTTCAGGCAGCAGGTGTGAAAATTCAGTACCTGCCCTAATTTACTCATGGACACCACAGCTTGGGTATAGTTACTTTAGCTTGGTATAGTAGTAATGAGTTCCTAGTAGTAATGACTTGTGGATTCCCACCAATTCATGAAAGAAAACAACATTTAAGCTTACCTGATAAATTAATTTCTTTCATGGGGATGAGAGTCCAATTTTGTTGATTTTTTTTATTTTATTTTTATTATTGTAGCTCTAGTTTGCACAACATTTTCCCTGCTTTGTCCTTTCTTACTTTTCTACTTCTCCTTGCTTGGCTATACGTAAGACTGGCATACAAGAGAAGTGGAAGGAAATAAGTACTCTTGGAGTTTTGGGATTGTTTGCCTCGACCTAGTAGAGTTGAATCCCAGAAGTAATGGATTGTGGACTCTCACCCCCATGAAAGAAAGACATTTATCATGTAAGCATACATTTTGTTTTTTTGGATATATATTTTATGCATTTATCTCCATGTTGTTTCTGACAACACTGTCAAACTTTACTTGATAGTTATGATCACTCTGGAGAAGTATATTTCTAGTATCTATATCAATATCGATATAACTAAGTTAAGGTAGCCCAACTTAAGAGCTTGATAGGGAAAATAGTTGTGATTTAAAATCGGGGCTTTAATCACACAATAAGGGGCCGAGTTATCAAGCTCTGAATGAAGCTTGATGCCCCTTGTTTCCGGCAAACCTTCAGGCTCGCCGGAAACAGAAGTTATGATGCAGCGGTCTAAAGACAGTTATGGTAAACTGCTTGTGCAATGATAAATGCTGACAGCGTATGCTGTCAGCATTTATCGTTGTGCAGCGGCCATGATACGCTACATTGTATCATGTCCGCTCGCACTTTGATAAATATGCCCCTTAGTTGTTAATTATCATTAAACTGTATGTCAGAGTTGGAGCTGCTTAAACTGTAGACTCCAGATTACATTTGCAACTCTTTTACATGTGGGAGCAGGGTGAACTATAATAAGTGGATACTGAAAATGCAGCTCCTGAGGCTGGATTTATTTAACTGTGTAATGTATTATTGTAATAGTACTGTTAATGCATTTCATCTACTAGAAGCTTTACATATGTCTCCTGTACTACTCCACAAAAATGTTATGTGTTTGTTATTGGATCACCCCTTAGACACAACTGTATACTAATATGATACAGTTTGTATCTTTTTGCAAATCAACCTCCTTTTTTTCATGTGTGGTACATAGCTTCTCTGTCTTCGGCCGGGATGGTGAGGTATAGTCATTCACATCTCAGAGAGGTATCCATATCTCTATATTGTTGCAGGTCTGTGCAGAAGTTTTTAATCCAGATATAACTCAAACTATATATATTTTGCTATCATTCAGTATAACCATATCTTTTACAAATATTTTCAACATACTAATCTAACATTTTTATACCATATACTGCCTAATAGAGAGTCTGCATATTATAGACAATGTATCATGGTTACTCTGAAATAAGCTTTATGATTTTTTGTCTCCCTATTTTATAGTTTCATTTGTCACACTATCTTAAAATTGCTCATCTATAGAAAAAAATATTTTTTTTTCTTTTTTATTTCATAGTGGGTGACTCTCTAATAGTTCTCTAAAGATTAGTATGTATTTTTAGTTCTCATAGCTCAAAGGGTCCACACGTGGCTCTTTTAATGTAAGTTATACTCCCTATAGTCCACAAGTGGCTCTATTAAATTAAGTTATACTCCCAATAGTGAGTTATATTTGCATTGAAGGAAGTTCAAGACTGGCTTTAATTAGCCACAGGAGGTTTATATTTAAAGAGGTTTGACATTGTTATTTTATATGGGTTACCTATTGTCTCCCATGTTAGTTTCTTTATTTGAAACGTTGAACAGATGTGCTGCATGTCCAAATGCGAGTATAGATGGAATTATTGTTGTTAACTTGGCTACTATATTGTTTATGCTTATGCCAACCATGTAACCTTGAAATATTTGTTTGCTTTGAAAGCTCAATAAAAATACAATTGTCAACAAAATATTAAAAAACAAACAAAACAAAAACAAAAAACAGGTTGATTGGTTAAGCATCTCTTGCACTCATTTTAACTTCCCATTTATTTACTTCAGATTCAGTGCATGTACTTATATATATATATATATATATATATATATATATACACACATATATATATATATATATATACACACAGACACACATATGATGGTTTCATTTCTCGCCTTTAAACTGTAAATAAATTACTAAAATATTTTAAATTGTCAAGTAAAAAAAGACACGTCAAAATACTTTTTTTTTAATTTAAAACTATTCTCAACAAATACAATATATTAATTTTTTACAAAGGTATATTATATTGCTATATAAAGCATTCGTAAAACCACACATTCTACTTCAGCAATATTGCACAATATCTATGAAAATAGTATTTTCTTTTTAAATTATAAAACATTTGATATGACATTTTGCAGAGTATGTGATTAACATTAATACATAAAATAGCATAACCATGACATAGCTTTCACAAAGTACAGTTCTTAATTTTGACTTCACAATAACATTCTGCTATTCTTTCATCTGGAAACTAAATAATCCAAAAGATTCAAGTGCTTGACAGAAACTGCCCAAACTGTAAAATTTGTTATTTACCTATAAACAGAAAATATTCTACTTCAAAGATGTAATCCCACATAGCTGACCAAAAAACAGTAAAGAGATATAACCACATTGTCTTATTTTTCCCCACCTATTTCCTTTGGGTATGGGAATACTCTTTCTATAACCCCCCCACCCCACCAAAAATAGAGTGTTTATGGTTGTGCAAATGCTTGTTCAATACATTTTTGGTTGTATTAGGAAATGACTGTAAAATAATTATCTGACATAAAGATTTATAGATGATGTACATTATAATCATAATTATCAAGCATACTCTTATCTTCTAGTATTATTCATGGCTTTTTGCCACATATTACCGGTGAAATCATCAGTTGCTTATGCCAAGCACACTGATGTATAAAAAAGCGACTTATTTTTGGCAGAAATTATCTTTCATGTTTGCAACAATGAAAGAAAAAAAAGACAATGAGAAGTGGGTTGTACTGATACATCACTTGTCCAGCCAGGGAAGAGCCATTAACTTAAAGGGACACTGTTCTCCCCTTTAATGTGTTCTCCGTGGTCCATTTTACCTGCTGGAGTGTATTTAATATCTCTTTTATCTTTATTTTGTTATTTGAAATAGCTAATTGTGCCTGCTGTATCCCCAGATATACTGAAAAAAATAAGTAACAAACATTTTCTCTGTAGAAAAAGCTATATGAATAGGAGACAATATAACTGATAAAACTCAAAGGGGGAGAATAAGGAAGATAGAGAGATTGTAATTGAAACTGCTGGTTGTGGTTATTCAACCCTCAGCCATAATCAGCATTTCAATATATAGCACAGATATAATTAGCAGTCCTGTTTTACTTGCAGGCTCAGCCCATTTTCATGGGAATGCCCTATAGAACACGTGATGGTTTTAATGAGTGAAAACAGCTATTACAAACACAAAAAAAAGCATGGAGGATCCATTTACCATACATCTAATACTATGTAGTAGGTATAACAAGCCATTTGGACCACATTAAAGGAGAAAAAAAAATTACAATAGAGTTTTGCTTTCGAAATTCCGCTATAAAGTAGACTATTTTTTCTAAAAATGAATCCAGTACTCTTTATTAAGATTTTTTCCAGCAAATCCTCTACGCGCTGTCAACTAGATGTATACACAGAGTACGTAAGCCTCATTGTAACAAAAGAGCTCATAGAAAATTAAAGCTTTTCAAAATGTTTACACATTTCTCACCATGTCATTGCTATGTTGTACACTTTACACTTTGGTCCTATCAGGGATTTCATCTTTCAGCATATAACAAATGCTAATACACATGTAACTACACAGAGAAACAGAGAACAAATAACTCCTACAATACAACATTCTTTCTCATTGCTAGCAACTGGATATAAATTCAAATGCTATAAAATCTTATGTTATTTATTTTTGTTTTGAAATACAAAAAACAAACAAATAAGTCATAATAGGTCATAATTTGTTTTACTCCTTTTCAGGTCACATTGCAAAAAAATGTTTTGTTTTTCTTTATTAACAGCATAAACAGTATTATTTTGTGAATGGACTGGGTAGCAAAATTATGGGTCACAAGAAGTTTCTTCCCTGTATTCTCAAGGACCATACATACTACTTTGTATAATAAAGCAAAATGATGAATCCTGGCAAATTATGATGTATAAACTGTAATATTTCTAATTACTTATATTTTGTTTCCTTCGTTTCCTCTTTTTGGAAACATATATTAATTAAAACTGATATTTAAACAATTACCTTTGCAGCCTTTATTAAATCTGTAATTATCAAAATTAGGAATTTTCCACTAATATTTATATGTGGATTAAATCATATTCTGGGGGAAAAAGTATTCTTTGCAGGGTATCAAAAATAGAGCTTGGGTTAATGACTTGAAATTTTCATCTTAAATTTAAATATAAATAAATACACAGTATTTGTACTGTTAATTTGTTTTTAAATATATGGGACCTGTATTAGTAATGGTACTAATACTATGAACGTTTTATATTTAAAATAATAATAGTCAGTCGTCCCCAAGACAAGCATTAGAGTATTTTGTTAATATCAGATTATATTTTGACTTATGTCCTGCATAAGCAAAGCTATAATCAGTTGTCTGCCCATTCTATAACAGTGTTATAAGATTAGTGGTTGACAAGCAATGAAATATGTAATTGTACATTATTATACAAAACATTCAGTTCTAAATATACAAAACAGCTTATGAGAACATTATATATATTACATCCTACAGGTTACAAGCACCTTTTTCTAATATAAAAGAAATCCATAAAAAAAAAAAATAAGATATCTCCAATAGGGACACAAAAAATATTTTTTTTCTTCCTTTCCTTAGAAAAGAAATTTTAAATATGTCCAGCACTAAAAATAACAGCTTAAGAGGATTAGCATATTTTAAAATAAGTGCAAATTTAGGTTAGGTGCACTAAACAGTAGGCAAGCCAATAAGATTAGGCACCACAAGTAACAGATTATTTGTCGATCAGTCCAGCTTCTTTAATTTTAGTGTAAAAGAATTTCTCCAGGATATTTGCACATTTGAAGTATTCACTTTCTGGGGGATTGTACTCTCTGCAGTTTGTAAAGATTCTCTGTAAATCTGCCATAAACAGTTTCTTCGTCACGTAATACCTGTTCTTTATACGTTCACTCATGGTTTTCAAATCTTTAATATAAAATGAAAAAAGGTAAAAGTGGTAACTCCTGTATGGAATTTTCACTTGACTATTGTTTGTCATATTTGAAGAATTGATTTATTGTGTTTTATAATTGAAGAAAATAGCAAGGTTATATAACTACCATTATTATCATATATAATAGGTGTGTTGGTTAAGATTCATTTTAGGTGGTGGGCTTGGGTTGCGCGTTTCAGTTAAAATAAAACAGGGTGTTTAGGTTTGCGCAATTAAAGGGACAGTCTACAACTTGGTCATATTAAAGTCTTACCTTAGATTAAGCTGCAAATAGCCTCCTGCACCCCATTCTAGATCATGCAGCTGGAATGGTAAATAAGTTATTTTAAAATTAATATTGTTTCTGGACACTTTGAAATGGCTGCCAAGCTCAGCCCACTGATGACATCATGATCTGGGCTGCATATGGCATTCAATCACAAAAAGCTCACTAGTTGGATTTAACGGACTGTCAATGCTATTCAGCAGAGTCCATAAATGCAGCACAGATTGTGATGTCATTAGTGGGCAGAGCTTGGCAGCCATTTCAAAGTGGCCAGAAACAATATTCATTTTAAAATAACTTTTTTACTGTTCCTGCTGCATAATATAGAAAAGGTACAGGAGGCTATTTTCAGTTTAATCTAAGTTAAGACTTTAAGATGACTAAGGTGTAGACTGCCCCTTTAATATAAAATAGAGCACTGGGTTGATTGAAGTTAGGATTAATGAGTGATAACACTGGTACAAATGTAATATATGTACCTGTTTTATACTAGCTAGGTTCTGAAGCTCCCTAATGGTTGGTTATTATGATCAATTGTCAGGTTTCACTATTACTTAGTGACCAAATCTGTGTTTAAGTATTTTACCTGCATAAACAGTATTTTAATAGTCAGATCAATGTAAGTGATATAGAATAAATATAGAAATAAGATGCTAAACTTTTCCAAATTGAAAAAGGAACTTGTTTTAAAAAGATATATGAATTTAAAAGCAACAATAAAAACAAATGATAATGGTCTGGTTTTTTTCCAACAAAGGTGACAACCCTCTTTGGGCTCAGATCATGACTGGATGTTTGAGCGCCCCGGTAAGGGGTTTATTGCTCGTATTAAAAGTTGAAATTAAACACAATTGCTTTAGCGCAATTCAAGTTAACGGACCGTGCGCCCAAAGAGTTCTGGTTATCTATTTTATGAAACAAAATAGTGTCTCAAAACAGATAAAAAATATATTACCCAATACGGTTACACTCATAATAACACTATCTAAAAAAATTATTTAAAAAAAAAATATTGCACAAAAAAGTTATAAGAGCTCAAAGGTTTGAGATCTTAGATGTTAGGGGAAAAAAGGCTGCCAAGAGCTTTAACATAGAGATACATACATATACATGCCTAAATATGTTTATGTATGTATGTATGTATATACATATGTATTTATATGTATATATAAGTATTTAGACATATATATATACATATCTAAACACATAAATACATATATACACATATATAGACATATATATATATATATATATACATATCTAAACACATAAATACATATATACACATATATAGACATATATATATATATATATACATATCTAAACACATAAATACATATATACACATATATAGACATATATATATATACATATCTAAACACATAAATACATATATACACATATATAGACATATATATATATATATACATATCTAAACACATAAATACATATATACACATATATAGACATATATATATATATACATATCTAAACACATAAATACATATATACACATATATAGACATATATATATAAGTGCATTGGAGCCCTTTGCTGCCAAGTAGATGAAAACATATAAAAGCATATTTATGCAATATTAATTTTTAATAAAGTGTTATACTGTGCATTTACTGTAAATATTCCACATTTCAATGTTCTGCACATAGCAGACTGTGTTTTATGTGTTTATAAACAGATATTCCTATATATATCTGTGTATATCTATACCTATATATATTTTTTATATATATATATATATATATATATATATATTGTACCAAAATACCATCAGATATATGTAGAAATATGTATTTATGAATAAATAGAATATTTTCTGCTATGTGAAGAACATTGGAATGTGAAATATTAATATTTTATGTCGGGTTAACGCTCTTAAGAATATGTGTTGAGGTTAGAGCGAGAGTGGGGTGTTTTTTGCCAACTTTTTTTCTCCATCGACTTCTATGGGAGAATAGGTTAAGCTTTTGGTGCGCATCCGGTTAGCGCGTAAGTGCGAGAACTTGTTTGAGCGGGGGAGTTAAATAGCGCTCCACTTGTAATCTGGCCCTTTATAATAATAATAAGAAGAAAGTAATATCATTACCCATGGGAAATCTTATAACTTCATAATATCCAGGCGCTTCCGTTCTTTTTACTGGTTCCATAAAGGGCCAAGCACTTTGATGACTCTTTAAAAAAAAAAAATTATACATATATTTATGAAACAGAAAATGGTATATTTGAAACAGGCGTTAAACACATAATAAAAGAACTTGTTTAAGAATAAAATGCTTTAACATTTATTTTACACTAGAATATCCAGTTCCACTCCACATTGTGACATACTATCACTAGCATGGTGATATTTCCATAAAAGAATACAAGTATCACAATGTTTGTGGCATTTGATACAGTAAAGGAGTGTCAGATTTATTCTATATAACTGCTGCAGGGTATGTGAGATTTAAACATATTGTATAGAGCTAAACAATAAACTTGATATGTTTGGGTTTAATCATTTGTAAGATGGAGTTGCTGCATAAAAAGTATATCATATATATATATATATATATATATAGATATATATATATATATATATACAGTATATACACACACATACACATATACTATTGTTTTAAAAAAAAAATAACAGATTAGATCACCAACAGTTTTGAAAGAAAATATAAGTCATATCTGATTGATTAAAAACGATTGTATTTATCTATTTCCCTATTATTATATATAATAATCGCCTAGATTACGAGTTTTGCGTTAGAGGCTGTGCGGTGCTAACGAGCAGTTTAAGGTCACTGCTCACTTACAGACAACGCTGGTATTATGGGTTTTTACAAATTTAAATTTAATTTAGGTAATTAATTTAATTGTAGTGTAGTGTTAGGTGTAATTGTAACTTAGGTTAAGTTTTATTTTACAGGTAAATTTGTCTTTATTTTAACTAGGTAGTTATTAAATAGTTAATAACTATTTAATAACTATTCTACCTAGTTAAAATAAATACAAAGTTGTCTGTAAAATAAAAATAAACCCTAAGATAGCTGCGGTGTAACTATTAGTTATATTGTAGCTATCTTAGGGTTTATTTTATAGGTAAGTATTTAGTTTTAAATAGGAATCATTTAGTTAATTGTAGTAATTTTATTTAGATTTATTGTAATTATATTTAAGTTAGGGGGTGTTAGGTTTAGAGGTTAATAACTTTATTATAGTGACGGCGATGTTGGGGGCGGCAGATTAGGGGTTAATAAATGTAGGTAGGTGGCGGCAATGTTAGGGCCGGCAGATTAGGGGTTAATAATATTTAACTAGTGTTTGCGATGCGGGAGTGCGGCGGTTTAGGGGTTAATATATTTATTATAGTGGCGGCGATGTCCGGTTCAGCAGATTAAGGGTTAAAATATTTATTTTAGTGTTTGCGATGTGGGGAGGCCTCGGTTTAGGGGTTAATAGGTAGTTTATGGGTGTTAGTGTACTTTTTAGCACTTTAGTTATGAGTTTTATGCTACAGCGTTGTAGTGTAAAACTCTTAACTGCTGACTTTTAAATGCGGTACCAGTATTGACAGGAGAGGGTTTACCGCTCACTTTTGGTCAGACTCGTAATACCGGCGCTATGCAAGTCCCATTGAAAATATAGGATACGCAACTGACGTAAGTGGATTTTCTGAGTCTGGCCAAAAAAGTGAACGGTACACCTGTACCTGCAAGGCTCGTAATACCAGCGGGCGTTAAAAAGCTGCGTTAGGACCTCTTAACGCTGCTTTTTAACCCTAACACACAACTCGTAATCTAGGTCTTTGTGTCTTGATTATGATGCTTCTTAAAAGAAGAGTGTTGTGAATTTTATGCAATACAGGTATAAATCCCAAATCCGGAATTCCAAAATCGAGAATTATTCAGAAATCCAGATTTTTTTCATGAAATTAACATTTTTCCCGGCCAGTAAGTAACAATCTTCCCTGCCTGCTTCTTTGGTAGACTGTCCCTTTAAGTCAGAACTAAGGAATTACTAAAAATTCTCAAAAGCTTGTTTGTTAAATGCAAATGTTAGTCATACGATATGCAAATGTTGGTCTATATTTATTGTTTCACAACAACTATTACCTTTCTGATTACAGTACTGTACTATCTTTCTGATGGTACTATGTATGACTAATTTTACAGATGCAAATATTCAACGATTCCAAAATCCAAACCGTTTTCAGTCCCAATTAGTTTGGATAGGGGTTTTGCAACTGTACTTAAATTTAAAGAATACTCTGCATTTCATTTGACAATTTAATTTGAGTAGCTTGATTATTACTTATAAATATAACAAATTAACAGTACTCACATACTCTCAGAACCATATATGGATAACTATACTAATGTCATACTTTCATTATTGGTATCTGACATTTGATTTTCTTTCTTGTCAAAAATTGTCTTATACTTTTCAAACAATTCTAAGCAGCTACAATCCATTTGTTATGCATCAGGGAAAAAAAGACAAACCACCTTGATTCCCTTAAAATATGAGTATAAGGGGAGTTTTAATGCTATTTATTTAAAATCTCATAAAATCCAATGACAAAAATTATACATTGGTATTGTTGGAGAGAGGGAGGGACTGTGTTCAGGAAGTGTTTCCACCTTTCACCTTCCACCTTCCACCAATCACTCATCATTTTACAGCAACCTCCTCCTCTCCCTGTAATCAGATTTCTGTATCACTTTCTGTTCATTAAACTATCCTGTGTTTCAAGATATAATCTACACATTGGTATTAAAAGAACAGTCTACTTTAATGGTTTTATTGTTTAAAAATATAGATAATCCCTTTATTATCCATTCCCCAGTTCTGTATAACCAAAACTGTTATATTAATACACTTTTTACCTCTGTGATTATCTTGTATCTAAGCCTCTGCAGACTGCCCCCTTATTTCATTTTTTTTAAAGACTTGCATTTTAACCAATCAGTTTTTGCTCATAAATATCTCCACATAAACTAGCACTGCCTGGCTGTGAAAAGCGAATAAAATGCACTGAGATAAGAGGCGGCCTGCAGGGGCTTAGAAACAGGCAGAGTATTAGAGGGACAATCTTGGTTGTTCAAAGCTAAGGGATGGATAGTAAGGGCATTATCTATCTTTTCAAGCAATAAAAAAATCAAATAGACAGTTCCTTTAAGTCAGAACTAAGAAACTAATCAAATTCTCAAAAGCTTGTTTTTAAAATGTAGTTAGTCTAATTGAAAGGTATAATTTCCTACTGCATTACTTTCATTGTTCTTGCATCTGAATCACTCACTTAACACTGCTACTCCATTCAACAGAAGAAAACAAAGGCCAGATTAAAAGTGGAGCACAAAAATGCAAACAATATGGAGGGTTAAAGGGCCATGATACCCAAATGTTGGAGCAGTTGAAAGTGATGCAGCATAGTTATAAAAAGCTGACTAGAAAATATCACCTGAACTCTATGTAAAAAAGAAAGATATTTTACCTAAAAATTTCCAAAGTATTCACACCCCACTGTAAAGAGACTTTAAGCAGCCAATCAGGATGCTGGTCTCAGGATTTGCAAGGTAGTGTGTATCTGGCATGTGCAGGCACAGTCATGTTATTTTCCTATCAGTTTAACCCTTTGAGTGCTAACAACGGCTCAGAGCCGTCGCTAGCACTCCCCCACATTGATGGAGGTCGGAGGACCCCCATCCACTCCTACACCAGCGATCTGGCCTGGATACTCACAGGCATCACCGGGGCTTCTTTCCCCTCGTGGTGACATCACACGCAATGATGTGATGACATCATTGTGCAACTTTATTTAAAACTGATACTTGTCTGTTATAGGGAGATGGGGGTCCGTAGCTGCTTAGATGCCTGTATCTCAGGCATCTAAGCAGCTACAGACCCCCAAGACCCACCATTGGTAGTATAAGTGTAGAATAAAAAAATAAAAAGTAAAAAAAAACTTTATTTAAAAAAAGTTATAAAAAAAAATTTGGGGTCTCTAAAGCCACATAAATAAAAATTGCCTAGAGACCCCCAAAATACATTTTATAAAAATAAAATTCTTTATTTAAAAAAAAAAAAAATCTGTTTAAGTAGTATAGCTAAATGATCACCTATCTGAGAAATGTTGCATTCCCTTTTACAATACGGACCGATATTATATTTGTAAACCGATAATCACCTGGATAATGTGGTATTAAAAAAAAAAAAACACCAAATAATATTTTTATAATCAGTCTTTTTTATGGTGCGTGGAAGATAAGTAAAAGACCCTCTTTACGCAGCTCTCTTCATCTTTCACAACAAAGAAACGTATTTTTTGCAAAAAAATATATATATATTTTCTAGCAACATAATTCCTTTAAAAATATCTATTTATTTTGTAAAGAGAATTATGGCTAAGCATCTCAGTGCTGAGGAAGTAGCTGAGTTATCTATGAACTCAGACTCTGATTCCTTCACTGATGATGCATATGGTATACAAACTAAATATTTCTAGTAAGTACACACCAAGTCACAAAAAAATGAGGGGCCACATGTATTGCTAACACAAAAACATAATTTATGCTTACCAGATAAATTCCTTTCCTTCCTGGCAGGGAGAGTCCACAACTTCATTCCTTACTGTTGGGAAATCCATCACCTGGCCATCAGGAGGAGGCAAAGACACCCCAGCCAAAGGCTTAAATATCCCTCCCACTTCCCCTATCACCCCAGTCATTCTGCCAAGGGAACAAGGAAAAGTAGGAGAAACATCAGGGTACAAGGGTGCCAGAAGAAATAATATAATTATAATATAAAAAGGGAGCCACCCAAAACAATAAATTGCGGGTGGGGTCATGGACTCTAGGAATTTATCTGGTAATTATGTTTTCCTTCCATAAGGCAGGGAGAGTCCACAATTTCATTCCTTACTGTTGGGAAAACTATACCCAAGCTCCAGAGGACACTGAAGGAATAACGGGAGGGAACAAAAGAGAAGCAGACCCTAGTCTGAGGGCACCACAGCCTGCAAAACGTTTCTCCCGAAAGCTGCTTCAGCTGAAGCAAACACATCAAACTTGTAAAATTTTGAAAAAGTGTGTAAGGAGGACCAGGTAGCCGCCTAACAAATCTGATCCATAGAGGCTTCGTTCTTAAAAGCCCAGGAGGAAGCCACTGCTCTAGTGGAATGAGCCGTTATCCACTCAGGAGGCTGTTGTCCCACTGTCTCGCAAGCTAAGCGGATGATACTCCTCAACCAGAAAGATAGGGAAGTCGTAGTAGCCTTCTGCCCCTTACACTTCCCCATATAGATGACAAACAAAGAGGAAGATTGTCTAAACTCCTTAGTAGCCTGAAGATAAAACTTCAAGGCCCGAATCACATCTAGATTATTGAGCAAACATTCCTTTGCTGAAGAAGGATTAGGACACAAAGAAGGAACAACAATCTCTTGATTAATTTTACGATCAGACACCACCTTAGGGAGGAACCCTAATTTAGTACGTAAAACCACCTTATCAGCATGGAAAATAAGGTAAGGGGGGCCAAATTGCAAAGCAGAAATCTCAGAAACTCTGCGCGCAGAGGAAATAGCCAACAAAAAAACAACCTTCCACGATAACACGAAGAACATGATTGAGGCTCCAATGCGGAGCCCCAGATCTAAACACAGGTCTGATCCTAGTCAGAGCCTTAACAAAAGGACTGCATATCCGGAAGCTCGGCCAATCTTCTGTGCAGTAACACCGACAGGGCCAATATCTGTCCCTTCAGGGAACTAGCAGATAGACCCTTTTCCAGTCCATCCTGGGGAAAAGATGAAATTCTGGCAACCTTAACCTTATGCCAGGAAAAGCCACACACTTCACATTAGTACAAGTAAGTCCTCCACACTTTATGATCCATACAACGAGTAACTGGCTTACGAGTTTGAATCAGAGTGTCGATAACACTCTTAAAAAACCCTCTCTTGGCTAATACTAAGCGTTCAATCTCCACACAGTCAGCCTCAGAGAATCTAGATTTTGATGTATGAAGGGACCTTGTATCAGCAGATCTCTGCAACAAAGTAACCTCCACTGAGGAGATGAGGACATTCCCACCAGATCCGCAAACCATGTCTTTCACGGCCACGATGGAGCAATCAGAATCACTGATGCTCGCTCCTGCTTGATGCGAGCCACCACACAAGGGAGAAGCGGTAATGGAGGAAAAAGATATATGAGTCTGAACCTCCATGGTACTGATAGAGCATCTATCAGTTCTGCCTGAGGATCCCTCGAACTTGACCAGTACCTGGGTAGCCTGGTATTGAGGCGGGATGCCATGAGCTCCGGCACCCCCCACTCTCTGCATATCTCTGCAAACACCTTGTGTTGGAGAGACCATTCCCCTGGGTAAAAGGATTACCTGCTGAGGAAGTCTGCTTTCCAGTTGTCCACACCCGGAATGTGGATTGCTGACAGCATACAGCTGTGAGTCTCAGCCCACTCTAGTATCTGAGATACTTCTCTCATCGCCAAGGAACTTCTCGTTCCCCCCTGATGGTTGATGTAGGCAACCAAAGTTATATTGTCTGATTGGAATCTGATAAACTGGGACAAACCCAGAAGGGGCCAAAGCCTTCAGAGCATAGAAGATCTTCCGGAGTTCCAATATATTGATCAAAAGGGAGGACTCCTCCTGAGTCCACAGCCCTTGAGCCTTCTTGGCACCCCAAATGGCTCCCCAGCCGGAAAGGCTTGCATCCGTAGTCACAATTTCCAAGGACGGTCTCAAGAAGCACGTGGCTTGGGACAGATGATCTAGACAGAGCCATCAAGAGAGCGGGTCTCTCGACAAGTTGTCCAACACAATTTGTTGAGACAGATCTGAATGTCGCCATTCCATTGTCTCAGCATGTATAGTTGTAGGGGTCTGAGATGGAATCTGGCAAAGGGAATGATATCCATACAGGACACCATGAGTCAAATCACCTTCATACACTGAGCCACTGAGGGTCTCAAGGAGGCATGAAGGGCAAGACATGCGGAAGTTAGCTTGCAATGTCTCTGATATGTTAGAAATATTCTCATGATATGGAGTCTATTATAGTCCCCAGGAAATTCACCCTAGTATTTGGAGTAAGAGAACACTTTTCCAAGTTTATCTTCCATCCATGTGATCGAAGAAGACTGAGAAGGGATTCCGACTGTTCTCCTTCTAGACAAAAAAACAGTGCCTGTACCAAGATATTGTCCAGGTAAGGCGCTACTGCAATACCTTGTGTTCTGGCAACAGCTAGAAGAGCCCCCAGAAACTTCGTAAATATCCTTGGAACAGTAGCTAGGCCAAACAATAGAGCTATGAACTGGAATTGCTGTCCAGAAACGCAAACCTCAGGAACTGATAATGTTCCCTGTGTATCGGAATGTGAAGGTATGCATCCTTCATGTCTATGGTGGTCATAAACTGTCCTTCCTGAACCAGAGGAAGAATTGACTGTATTGTCTCCATCTTGAAAGGGGGAACACTCAGAAACTTGTTTAAGCACTTTAAGTCCAGAATTAGACAAAAAGTTCCCTCCTTTTTTGGAACCAAGAAAAGGTTTGAATAAAACTCCAAACCTCTTTCTGCTGTAGGCACCAGCACAATAACTCCTAGAGAGGAGAGATCCCGTACGCAACCTAAAAAGGCAGTCGTCTTTTCTGGTCTTTCCAGTCTGGAGAGTAGGAATCTGCCCCTGGGCAGATGAGATTTGAATCCTATCCGGTATCCCTCAGATACAACCTCCAGGACCCAAGGATCCTATACATCCTGTAACCAAGCAGCTGAAAAAAGAGACAGTTTGACCCCTACTCGAAGCGATCCCGGATCGGGGGCTGACCCTTCATGTCGATTTGTTCTTGGCGGGCTTCTTAGTCTATTTGGACTTATTCCAGGACTGAACCAGCTTCCAAGTACTCTTGGGCTGCTCGGACTTGGCTGAGGATTGCTGTTGTTGTGATTTGTCAGAACGAAAGTAAAGAAAATTAGACGATTGCTGTCCCTTAGATCTATTCTTCTTATCCTGCGGTATGAAGGCCCCTTTCCCTCAGGTAACCTTAGAAATAATGGAGTCCAGCCCTAGACCGAATAAAATCTTCCCCTTGAAGGGAAGAGAAAGGAGTCTGGATTTAAAAGTCATAACCGCAGACCAAGACTTCAACCAGAGAGCCGGCGGGCAAGGACCGCAAAGACAGAAGCCTTTGCATTTAGGTGAATAATCTGTATATTTGCGTCAGGCACAGGAAAAGTCAAACCCTGTCTAATTTAGGGGTCTTAGGTTCCTCCGGCAGTTTAGCCTCTGGAATCTCTAGGGTAGACAAAACCTCCTTTAATAAAAAACGCAGATGTTCAATCTTAAATCTGAAGGAGGTTTAGAAACTGAAGTTTCCGACTCAGAAATGTCACCCTCTGAAGCTACAGAGGTTAACTCATCCTCGGATAGAACCGGGGCAGAGTTTAGTGAGGGATGTAGGAGATATGTGGGATCATTGATCACTTTTTGTACCAATTTTGCTATAGGCACTTTATTTTATTATCACAACACTAAGTTTGAGACTGTAACTTGTTATGTTATTGTATTTGATGATGCCACATTTTTTCTTATGATTGGGCTACCCAGTTGGTTTAGTCCCTTAACTTTTGCACATGGTCCCCTGGGATTGGTAACCAAATTAGGGGAGGGGCCTACAGGCCTATTTATGTTTGTTCACTTGCACAATCTGGTTGTCAGAAGAAGAGACGTTTGAGGTCCCGAAACGTCACAAATAAATTATTTCATATTGATATCCAAAGTCTAGTCAGTGCTTCAACTTTGTTCTTTTGCTGTATAGTCTTTTAGAGCACCCTGGCAGTTGCAGGACGGTGGTGAGAGTGCATATACCTCTAAACTATTGCTTACATATTCCTTGGTACAGTGCACCCACACAGGGGCTGTTTCAGCCTGTTCAGTATCCTTCCTTCATTTCTTATATACCTATCCTTCACTTTTACACATGGAGACCAGCAATGACCCCATGGGGGTGGACATGTCCACAGGGGGTGATACCCTAGAAGAGAAATATGAGGCCATTTTTATGTTTACTGACAAGGACGCTGATTTGATTAGATTCGGTTCAATTGAGGAACAACAGGGGGAGGAATCGAACCAATCCCTGTATAACTTGTGGGCCAAGTTAAAACAATGTGAGATTGACTTGAACCTTCATGGTACCCATTTATCTGAGTATTATAAGAAAAGAATGCTGCCAAGATGTTTTCGGATTAGAAATGTGCCCACGATCGGAAGATCCAGCATTGAATTTTACACCAATTGGGGCAGGATTCTGAACAAATGTTCATTCGATTTAATGTTGCTGGTGATTCATGAACCCGGAAGATTATTGCAGGAAGTAAGGACAGAGATCCAAACTTTTGAGAGTCTACAACTCAAATTGAGGTTTGATAGTTCATGTGATTGGCTGGACAAATTGGCCAAACAGGTCAAAGAATATAAACAGGAATTTCTTTCTTTCAAGAACCGTAAACTCCAAACGGTGGGATTAGATTACACACATAAGAGCGTCTACCGTTGGATGCTAGCACCAGAGGAAAGAAAGAACTTCAGACCTAGAAGGGAGAGAAGACACACTAAGCAAGCTATTAATGCAGTGGACACCAGTTCGGGAGACAGTACTGACCAAGAGGGATCTATGAACCCCGAAGCTCTACAATTCAGGGGAATTACTACTAGGTCTAGAGGGACCGGCAATATGCAACAATGGGACAACACTCGTGAAGCTGTATCTGCACGACCACCATTGGCCCCATACTCAACATCAAATTGTTTTTTAGGACAAGGACCCGGCCGCACACGAGGCGGAGGGGCATGTCCCGCTGCTCCCGAATCCAGAGAAGATAGAAAACAATGTCTTCAATATTAGAACTAGACCACTTAATGAAGCTGAAATGTCTCTATTAAATAAAGGATTGTCATTTGTACCGACCATGAAAATGAGTACGTTCAATTCTTATATCAATGTCCAGAAATTTGTGAGATCACTTCGTCTAAAAGAATACTTTAGAAATGAATCTGAAACAATGTCAACTTTCAGAACTACAGGGACATTTGACCCTACCTCCAACAATCCCTTAATCACCGCCTATACGAATTACCTTACACGGCTGACCCAAGAACTCATAACTGCCAGAAGACAGTATGATAATCTATCTAAGGAAGAAAAGCGAGCTCTGAGATCACTCAGTGAGGATTCCACGATCGTCATACACCCTGCAGACAAGGGTGGAGCAGTGGTCGTAATGGATGTGGGGGATTATAAGAAAGAAATTGATCAACAACTTTCTGATGCTACTACCTATACTGTTCTGCAGAATGATCCTACCTTTGCCTTGAAGCGTGAAATTGATAGCAAATTAACTGAATGGAAGCAAGCTGAGGTCATTACTGATCAGGAGGTTTGTTTTCTGCAGAGGGACTTTCCAATAACACCGATTTTATACACATTGCCAAAAATACACAAGGATTTGATGTGTTCCCCTGGTAGACCGATTGTCTCAGCCAGAGGGTCACTTTTACAACCTCTGGCTGAGTTTGCTGACCATTTTCTCCAGCCATTGGTCAAGCGCATGAGGTCTTACATACAAGCTTCAACAACATTCATCCAAAGTATAATTTGTTTGGAAAACATCATTGAGTCTGATCTATTGGTCACTATGGATGTCTCAAGCCTTTATACAGTGATCCCACATACAGCAGGCATTGCGACAGTTGCCAATTGCTTGAGACGGATAACATATATCGGTCCACCAGAGTATGTTCTGAACTGTTAACAATTTCTTTGAAAAATAACTTTTTCTGCTTCGAAAATAAGTTCTATTTACAAATAGCCGGAACAGTGATGGGGTCGAATGTGGCCCCATCGCTGGCAAATCTCTACATGGCAGAGTATGAGACCCTACACATGAAGGTGCATGAAATACCGTCTATCAAATTTTACTGCAGATATATAGACGATCTGTTTCTGATCTGGCATGGCGATGCAAACTCACTGGAGAAATGGATCAATACACTCAATGCACTAGAGAGCATCATATTCCAACATGTGGCGGACATCGACATCGTTGACTATCTTGATGTAAGAGTGTTCAAGAACAATGAAACCCTTGGCACCACCCTATTTAGGAAAAATACGGATAGGAATTCTACGCTGCATGCAAATAGCTGTCACCAACCGGCCCTGATTCGGAACAGACCCAAAGCACAGTTCCAACGAGTGGTTCGGAACAACACCGACCCTGAGCGATGTAAAGTCCAATTAACTGAGATGACAGAAAGATTTATCCAGCGGGGATATAAGAAGAAACATCTCCAGTCTGTGTGTGAACAGGTCATTCAGGAAGGGATTAAAGGTGATAAGGATATGCAACTCACCACCCCTCAACTTACATTTGTTACCACCTATACTCCAGACCAATACCTTTTCACAAGAGCTATCAAGGAGGAATGGAAGTTAATCCAGTCCGATACCACATTGCCATTCACAGGTTGGAGGGCACCCCATCTGGCATACCAGAGAGGCAAAAGCTTGAAGGATGCTCTGATGAGGACAGATCTTTTGCCACAAACTGAAACACAACTGAAGAATGGCTGTTTCAGGTGCTTGAGCTGTGTAACATGCAACAGCATGCACACAGGAAACACATTCCAATATCCAGAGAAAAAGAAGAAATATAAGATCAACTTCTTCCTTACATGTACAACACCTTTTATCATTTACCTTCTCAATTGCCCATGCGAATTGTTCTATACTGAAAAGACCATTGATGATGCCAGGACTCGCATGGCCAACCACCGGTCAAGTATAAGAACTGCCCTAAGAAGTGGTAAATCTGACCAACCGGTCACCCGACACTTCTTATAGAGAGGACACACAGTCACAGACTTGAGATTCCGAATAATTGACCATGTACCAAGTCTAAGAAGAGGGTGCAATAGAGCCAAGATTCTGCTGAAAAAGGAGGCCAGATGGATACACGAATTGGGAACTCTGGCCCCCAGAGGCCTAAATGTTCATTCGGGCTGGCAATCTTTCCTGTAACGAATGCTTAACCCTAGAAATAATGATACAGAGTGTCTACTGAGAGTCCACGTTCATATTCCATCATGAGAACACACGATTATAGTATGACATATTTGTGGTCCCTATGGCCATTTTGCTGATTATAGCACACATGCTATTTGGTGATAGTGTCACTCATCCTTTATTATGATAGTGTTGGGTCCAAATATTGTGATATTTGTCCCAGCCCCAGCCCTAGGTTTAGACCTAGAAATTAGAACACAGAGTGTTTATTGAGAGTCCTCGATCATATTCTAATATGAGAGTACATGATAACATCCTCAGTGGTCCCTATGGCCAGCTTGCTGATTATAGCATCCATCTTGTTAAATAACAGCGACACCTACTCTATGCTATGGCGCTGTTGGGTCCAATTATTGTAGTACCCAATGTAGAATTTATACATTAGGATTAGGAAATTGGTTTTTAATTGGAGCCTTCTTAGGTCTCTTTTTATTTGTCCATCTAGGTTATTTTTTCATCTAGGTTGTATGTATACTGTGTTGTATATTGTTAACATTTTTTAGTTTTTTACTTTTGTTTTTATTTGTACAGGGTGTTCGTGATCCCACACCTCCGATCCCCCACTGACTATGTGTTGGGGCCTTGAACCAAGATTAGGCTCTTTATGGGTAGCCATTGACGACCCAGAGCTCCTGACGATATATATATATATATATATATATATATGGTGTGGCTGATGGAAGGCTACCACAGGTGGAAGGATGTAGAGTCCGGTTCCTTTACAGATTGTCTCTGGACCGAGGAAACTGGTGGAAGTGATGTGGGTGGACATGAACCACATTGATAAGTATCATGATGCAGCCAATGTTCTAGATCACTTTATTTTATTTTATGTGTATTGAAATTGAGTCTTTTATATTAGAGCCCAGTTATTTGATCTATTTTATTATTGGGAGTATATGAGCCATTTGCAATATTGAATTTATTTGATCTTTTACTTTGTGATCCCCTTCACACTTGCATGTTGATTATGATGTTTTTGGTACACTTTTTTGGTAATGGGTATTGGGATGTGTGGCAGGTATTGTTTTGTTCAGTTGGCTGTGTTTCAGAGACAGATAGGATATGGTAATGACGAAAGATCTAAAGTGAAATTGTGGTTGTTATTATTTTTAGTTTTTTGCTCCCAACCTATAGGAATGGAGGTGCGCCCCTGCTGCTCCAAAGAGGATAGGTGGGAGGGGCTATGTAACGCTGCGTACTAACACAGTTTTGTGTATAGACTGTGACAGGGACGATCTGTGCGCCGTATGCCTATCACAGATACAATAAGAACTGGGAATGTAGGTGATGTGTCCCCAATAAGCATCGGCCAGGCAGGTTGGGATAAAGTTTTTGTTTATATATGGTATTGAAGAGGATCCTTGTCATCAACTGGGAGTGTTCTCCTGGGGTGTTTTCTTCAGTTGCTATGACGTTGTCTGACAATACAGGATGTGGGCGTCAGTGTTGTCGTAATATTACAAGCTTTCACTGTTTGGTCTAGAGATTATATCTGAGACGATCTGATCGCCGCACACTTTATTATAGACTGAGCACAAGCTGTGAATGAAGGTGGTGCAATGTGTTTTCATAAGACATTGGTTAGTCATGTTGGGGTTAAGGTTTTTCGTCCCTATGTATGGGATATATGATGCTTAACAGACACTTGACAGTAACGGGGAGTGGTCTCCTGGAGTGTGTTTCACAGTTGCTATGACAAAGTTTGACATCACAGAATATGGGCGACGGTGCTGTTTACCCAATGGGATTACTTTCAGTGCGGTATTGGGATGTGTGGCAGGTATTGACTGTAGGCACTTTGTAATCGTTCTGGAGTTTTGTTCAGTTGGCTGTGTTTCAGAGACAGATAGGATATGGTAATGACGAAAGATCTAAAGTGAAATTGTGGTTGTTATTATTTTTAGTTTTTTGCTCCTAACCTATAGGAGTGGAGGTGCGCCCCTGCTGCTCGAAAGAGGATAGGTGGGAGGGGCGATGTAATGCTGCGTACTAACACAGTTTTGATGCTTAACAGACACTTGACAGTAACGGGGAGTGGTCTCCCGGAGTGTGTTTCACAGTTGCTATGACAAAGTTTGACATCACAGAATATGGGCGTCGGTGCTGTTTGCCCAATGGGATTACTTTCAGTGTGGTATGTGCCATTGACACACAGAACCGGGGCAGAGTTTAGTGAGGGATGTAGGAGATATGTGGGATCATTGATCACTTTTTGTACCAATTTTGCTATAGGCACTTTATTTTATTATCACAACACTAAGTTTGAGACTGTAACTTGTTATGTTATTGTATTTGATGATGCCGCATTTTTTCTTATGATTGGGCTACCCAGTTGGTTTAGTCCCTTAAGTTTTGCACACGGTCCCCTGGGATTGGTGACCAGATTAGGGGAGGGGCCTACACGCCTATTTATATATATATATATATATATATATACACACACATATATATAAATATACTGTATATATATATATATATATATATATATATATATACACACACACACACACACACATTAGAGAGGTTTGTACCTTTTTAAAAAAATTCATGTTAGTGGTCCACGGGATTTAAAATTGTGAGTTTACTGGTCCCTGAGATCCGAAAGTTTGGCGACCCCTGCTCTAGGGAGCTACTTACCAGAGTACTAGAACATATAGGTGACATCAAATGGAATTGCAACATACCGGTAGCACAACATATGAACACTAGTACATCAAGGACATTTTTCTTTGCAATTGATCAATTGAAATTGAAAGGAAGAATGGGTGATATCACAAAAACACTCTTACAAAAGGAATGCAGATGGATCCATGAGTTACAATCGGCTGCACCAAATGGCCTTAATGAGGCCATTTCCTATAAATGTTTCCTAGAAGATAAAATATCAGGGACCTAACGTATTAGTAATGGTCTCCCATAATACAAAAACGTACAATATGATCGTTATGATCCAATATATTGGACAGTAAAAGAGATGATTTGGAATAAGGAAAAGCAATGAGTGTATTTAAAGATTTTGGAAAAATAACATACATATATATGGGAAGATATACTAGGAAGTTCACATATGGAACAAGTAACTTGCCTTTGATAAAAGAATATATATATATATATATATATATATATATATATATATATATATACAATTCTAAATAACTAAACACATTGCACACTGTAATCTGATATAGACCTCTATTTTTAATATTGCGTCTAATATATATTCCACCTTAAAACACGTTTTTTTTTTGGATCTTGGAAAATTGTGTTTTCCTTATGCATAAATATCGGTCCTATATATGTAAAATCAGAATAGATTGGAAACTATAGGTACAATGGATAACCTTTTTAATGTGGATTACTGTCTCATCGTATGTTTTCCTGCTCATATTTATAAAAGATACATCTAAGCTATCATTTTTGAGATCCGGTTTCCTAATAAGTCATACAAGTAATGACCATGACATAATTTACTAGTACTCTATACAATTATTTCATCTTTAAACCTTTTTAAACCCAGAAAAATATGTGGCAAACAAAGTAGATATATGATACCTAACAGCAGTAATAACTGCCTAAGTAAACTGCCAATGCAGAGTAACACTTCTGCAAACGATCCTGCACTACAATGGCAACGGATGAGTATAAGAAGCGTGAATACATGCTGAGCTGGCCCTATGCCCTGACGAAGTCACGTTTGAGTGACGGAAATGTGTCAGTGGGCGCGGCCTAGGGGGATTCGTGTGTGGTTTAATCTAGCATTACAAACTAGCGGTTTTTATTGATACCGCAGCAGATACACTTTGTCAGCATTGAGAGTGATTGTTATAAAGGGCTCAAGTAGCATTTTGGGTGATCGTTAAAAGTCCTCAGTAATGAAATAGCGCTATACTAATTATACTATGTGTAACACATTGTTACAAATTGGTACAATATTTAGTTAACCATAGCAGCTTTGGGTTAGATAAATGCCAAAGCAGTAAACCTCACATAGCCTCAACGCTTTATGACCTGTCCCCTCATAATATATCCACCTACTATGAGATTTTACAATATCGTAAATTAAACCCAAGCATAAGGTTACAGCTACCAGGGTGTGAGATATTAATTTATCATCTCTATTTGTTATTTCACTGGAGTTATTGACTAATAATATAGTAATATATAGGTAGGTCTTATTAGCTATTAACTTGTATGTGCTGTGCTGTGTGTATTTGAGTATGTATGTATTTATTATGAAGGAAATGAGCTAGAAATCGGCTGACTTTGTTCAATCAAAGCAGTACGTAGATAGGAGGCTGCCTTTGAGCACATAGGATGTCTGTATTTGAATGCGAATAAGATTTAACATTTTTTTTGACTGATACTGTAATATACAGATAGCCGTTATACCAGCTCTCCATATCTATCCTATAACACTAACCAAGCAGATAACCCACACTACCCTCTGGTCCACAAGGCCCTCATGTTTTTAATTCAAGACACCTATTATGGAATATTGATTCATATAGAGTTTGGAAGTGCCTATACCCATCTCTAAGATTCCACATTGGTGTCTGATTCACTGTTTTGTCCATTCGCATATATGTTAAATAAAGTGTTAATTTTGTATTCATTTATATTGAGGTTTTCTCTGACACAGAGGATCCTACTTCAGAGACTGATATTGATAAATCAACCTTTCTATTGAATGTATTCATTCTTTATTAAGGAAGTACTGTTTACTTTGGGTATTGAGGAATCTAGTCATCTTGATAACAAGAATAGCAAATGTTTGAATTCTGTTTTGTTTTTTTAAAGCTTCTGAGGTTACGCTTGAAGTTTTTCTTATTCCAGATGCTATCTATCATATGTTTAGTAAGGAATCTAAACTTAGTGCTTTTTTTAACCTTTCTTCTAGGTTTAAAAAGCTATATCCTTTATCTAGGGCTAATTTAGAGCTTTTTTGGTAAAAGTCCCTAAGGTGGGGCTATTTCTACTCTTGCCGAACGTTCTTCTATCCTATGGAAGATATTTCTTCTTTTAAGGTTCCTTTAGATAGGAAGTTTGTTTCCTATCATACGCCTAGATTTAGAGTTCTGCGGCCAAAGGGGTGCGTTAGCTATGCTGGCTTTTTTCTGGCCGCACCTTTTAAATACCGCTGGTATTTAGAGTTCACAGAATGGCTGCGTTAGGCTCCAAAAAAGGAGCGTAGAGCATATTTACCGCAACTTCAACTCTCGATACCAGCGGTGCTTACGGACGCGGCCAGCTTCAAAAACGTGCTCGTGCACGATTCCCCCATAGAAAACAATGGGGCTGTTTGAGCTGAAAAAAAACCTAACACCTGGAAAAAAGCTGCGTTCAGCTCCTAACGCAGCCCCATTGTTTGCTATGGGGAAACACTTCCTACGTCTGTACCTAACACCCTAACATGTACCCCGAGTCTAAACACCCCTAACCTTACACTTATTAACCCCTAATCTGCCACTCCCGCTATCGCTGACCCCTGCATATTTTTTTTAACCCCTAATCTGCCGCTCCGTAAACCGCCGCTACTTACATTATCCCTATGTACCCCTAATCTGCTGCCCCTAACACCGCCGACCCCTATATTATATTTATTAACCCCTAATCTGCCCCCCACAACGTCGCCTCCACCTGCCTACACTTATTAACCCCTAATCTGCCGAGCGGACCGCACCGCTATTATAATAAAGTTATTAACCCCTAATCCGCCTCACTCCCGCCTCAATAACCCTATAATAAATAGTATTAACCCCTAATCTGCCCTCCCTAACATCGCCGACACCTAACTTCAAACATTAACCCCTAATCTGCCGATTGGAGCTCACCGCTATTCTAATAAATGTATTAACCCCTAAAGCTAATTCTAACCCTAACACCCCCCTAAATTAAATATAATTTTTATCTAACAAAATAAATTAACTATTATTAAATAACTTATTCCTATTTAAAGCTAAATACTTACCTGTAAAATAAACCCTAATATAGCTACAATATAAATTATAATTATATTATAGCTATTTTAGGATTAATATTTATTTTAAAGGCAACTTTGTAATTATATTAACCAGGTACAATAGCTATTAAATAGTTAATAACTATTTAATAGCTAAAATAGTTAAAATAATTACAAAATTACCTGTAAAATAAATCATAACCTAAGTTACAATTAAACCTAACACTACACTATCAATAAATAAATTAAATAAAATACCTACAATTATCTACAATTAAACCTAACACTACACTATCAATAAATTAATTAAATACAATACCTACAAATAACTACAATGAAATAAACTAACTAAAGTACAAAAAATAAAAAAGAACTAAGGCCTAGATTTAGAGTTTGGCGTTAGCCATGAAAACCAGCGTTAGAGGCTCCTAACGCTGGTTTTAGGCTACCGCCGGTATTTGGAGTCACTCAAAATAGGGTCTAACGCTCACTTTTCAGCCGCGACTTTTCCATACCGCAGATCCCCTTACGTCAATTGCGTATCCTATCTTTTCAATGGGATCTTTCTAACTCCGGTATTTAGAGTCATGTCTGAAGTGAGCGTTAGACATCTAACGACAAAACTCCAGCCGCAGGAAAAAAGTCAGTAGTTAAGAGCTTTCTGGTCTAACGCCGGTTTATAAAGCTCTTAACTACTGTACTCTAAAGTACACTAACACCCATAAACTACCTATGTACCTCCAAACCGAGGTCCCCCCACATCGCCGAAACTCGAATCATTTTTTTTAACCCCTAATCTGCCGACCGCCACCTACGTTATCCTTATGTACCCCTAATCTGCTGCCCCTAACACCGCCGACCCCTATATTATATTTATTAACCCCTAATCTGCCCCCCACAACGTCGCCTCCACCTGCCTACACTTATTAACCCCTAATCTGCCGACCGCAAAGCGCCGCCACCTACGTTATCCTTATGTACCCCTAATCTGCTGCCCCTAACACCGCCGACCCCTATATTATATTTATTAACCCCTAATCTGCCCACCACAACGTCGCCTCCACCTGCCTACACTTATTAACCCCTAATCTGCCGAGCGGACCTGAGCGCTACTATAATAAAGTTATTAACCCCTAATCCGCCTCACTAACCCTATAATAAATAGTATTAACCCCTAATCTGCCCTCCCTAACATCGCCGACACCTAACTTCAATTATTAACCCCTAATCTGCCGACCGGAGCTCACCGCTATTCTAATAAATGGATTAACCCATAAAGCTAAGTCTAACCCTAACACTAACACCCCCCTAAGTTAAATATAATTTAAATCTAACGAAATTAATTAACTCTTATTAAATAAATTATTCCTATTTAAAGCTAAATACTTACCTGTAAAATAAATCCTAATATAGCTACAATATAAATTATAATTATATTGTAGCTATTTTAGGATTAATATTTATTTTACAGGTAACTTTGTATTTATTTTAACCAGGTACAATAGCTATTAAATAGTTAAGAACTATTTAATAGCTAAAATAGTTAAAATAATTACAAATTTACCTATAAAAGAAATCCTAACCTAAGTTACAATTAAAACTAACACTATACTATCAATAAATTAATTAAATAAAATACCTACAATTACCTACAATTAACCTAACACTACACTATCAATAAATTAATTAAATAAACTACCTACAATTAACCTAACACTACACTATCAATAAATTAATTAAATACAATTCCTACAAATAAATAAAAATAAATAAACTTGCTAAAGTACAAAAAATAAAAAAGAACTAAGTTACAAAAAATAAAAAAATATCTACAAACATAAGAAAAATATTACAACAATTTTAAACTAATTACACCTACTCTAAGCCCCCTAATAAAACAACAAAGCCCCCCCAAAATAAAAAATGCCCTACCCTATTCTAAATTACTAAAGTTAAAAGCTCTTTTACCTTACCAGCCCTGAACAGGGCCCTTTGCGGGGCATGCCCCAAGAAGTTCAGCTCTTTTGCCTGTAAAAAAAAACATACAATACCCCCCCCAACATTACAACCCACCACCCACATACCCCTAATCTAACCCAAACCCCCCTTAAATAAACCTAAAACTAAGCCCCTGAAGATCATCCTACCTTGTCTTCACCTCACCAGGTATCACCGATCCGTCCTGGCTCCAAAATCTTCATCCAACCCAAGCGGGGGTTGGCGATCCATCATCCGGTGCCTGAAGAGGTCCAGAAGAGGCTCCAAAGTCTTCATCCTATCCGGGAAGAAGAGGCGATCCGGACCGGCAACCATCTTGATCCAAGCGGCATCTTCTATCTTCATCCGATGACGACCGGCTCCATCCTGAAGACCTCCACCGCGGACCCATCTTCTTCCGGCGACGTCCAACTGCAGAATGACGGTTCCTTTAAGGGACATCATCCAAGATGGCGTCCCTCGACTTCCGATTGGCTGATAGGATTCTATCAGCCAATCGGAATTAAGGTAGGAATATTCTGATTGGCTGATGGAATCAGCCAATCAGAATGAAGTTCAATCCGATTGGCTTGATTCCATCAGCCAATCAGAATTTTCCTACCTTAATTCCGATTGGCTGATAGAATCCTATCAGCCAATCGGAATTCGAGGGACGCCATCTTGGATGACGTCCCTTAAAGGAACCGTCATTCGTCGGGAAGTCGTCGGTGAAGATGGATGTTCCGCATCGGCGGGATGAACATGGATCCGGAAGAAAGAAGATTGAAGATGCCGTTGATAGAAGACTTCAGCCGGATCATGGACCTCTTCAGCTCCCGCTTGGATAAAGACTTCAGCCGGATCATGGACATCTTCAGCCCCCCGCTTGGGCTTGGATCAAGACATCGGAGGAGCTCTTCTGGATCGATCGGTGAACCTGGTATGGTGAAGATAAGGTAGGAAGATCTTCAGGGGCTTAGTGTTAGGTTTATTTAAGGGGGGTTTGGGTTAGATTAGGGGTATGTGGGTGGTGGGTTGTAATGTTGGGGGGGGTATTGTATTATTTTTTTTTTACAGGCAAAAGAGCTGAATTCTTTGGGGCATGCCCCGCAAAGGGCCTTGTTCAGGGCTGGTAAGGTAAAAGAGCTTTGAACTTTTGTAATTTAGAATAGGGTAGGGCATTTTTTTTATTTTGGGGGTCTTTGTTATTTTATTAGGGGGCTTAGAGTAGGTGTAATTAGTTTAAAATTGTTGTAATATTTTTCTGATGTTTGTAAATATTTTTTTATTTTTTGTAACTTAGTTCTTTTTTATTTTTTGTACTTTAGTTAGTTTATTTCATTGCATTTATTTGTAGGTATTGTATTTAATTAATTTATTGATAGTGTAGTGTTAGGTTTAATTGTAGATAATTGTAGGTATTTTATTTAATTAATTTATTGATAGTGTAGTGTTAGGTTTAATTGTAACTTAGGTTATGATTTATTTTACAGGCAATTTTGTAATTATTTTAACTATTTTAGCTATTAAATAGTTCTTAACTATTTAATAGCTATTGTACGAGGTTAAAATAAATACAAAGTTACCTGTAAAATAAATATTAATCCTAAAATAGCTACAATATAATTATAATTTACATTGTAGCTATATTAGGGTTTATTTTACAGGTAAGTATTTAGCTTTAAATAGGAATAATTTATTTAATAAGAGTTAATTTATTTCGTTAGATTTAAATTATATTTAATTTAGGGGGGTGTTAGGGTTAGGGTTAGACTTAGCTTTAGGGGTTAATCCATTTATTACAGTAGCGGCAAGATTCGGTCGGCAGATTAGGGGTTAATAATTGAAGTTAGGTGTCGGTGTTGTTAGGGAGGGCAGATTAGGGGTTAATACTATTTATTATAGGGTTATTGAGGCGGGAGTGAGGAGGATTAGGGGTTAATAACTTTATTATAGTAGCGGTGAGATCCGCTCGGCA
Source organism: Bombina bombina (assembly GCF_027579735.1). NCBI lineage: Eukaryota > Metazoa > Chordata > Amphibia > Anura > Bombinatoridae > Bombina > Bombina bombina. The sequence continues at coordinate 387,458,184 of NC_069503.1, read as the reverse complement.
GATTAGGGGTTAATAAGTGTAGGCAGGTGGAGGCAACATTGAGGGGGGCAGATTAGGGGCTAATAAATATAATATAGGGGTCGGCGGTGTTAGGGGCAGCAGATTAGGGGTACATAAGTATAACGTAGGTGGCGGTCGGCAGATTAGGGGTTAAAAAATTTAATTGAGTGGCAGCGATGTGGGGGGGACCTCGGTTTAGGGGTACATAGGTAGTTTATGGGTGTTAGTGTACTTTAGAGCACAGTAGTTAAGAGCTTTATAAACCGGCGTTAGCCCAGAAAGCTCTTAACTACTGACTTTTTTCTGCGGCTGGAGTTTTGTCGTTAGATTTCTAACGCTCACTTCAGCCATGACTCTAAATACCGGAGTTAGAAAGATCCCATTAAAAAGATAGGATACGCAATTGAAGTAAGGGGATCTGCGGTATGGAAAAACATAATTTATGCTTACCTGATAAATTTATTTCTCTTGTAGTGTGTTCAGTCCACGGGTCATCCATTACTTATGGGATATATTCTCCTTCCCAACAGGAAGTTGCAAGAGGATCACCCAAGCAGAGCTGCTATATAGCTCCTCCCCTCACATGTCATATCCAGTCATTCGACCGAAACAAGACGAGAAAGGAGAAACTATAGGGTGCAGTGGTGACTGGAGTTATAATTTAAAATTTAGAACCTGCCTCAAAAAAGACAGGGCGGGCCGTGGACTGAACACACTACAAGAGAAATAAATTTATCAGGTAAGCATAAATTATGTTTTCTCTTGTTAAGTGTGTTCAGTCCACGGGTCATCCATTACTTATGGGATACCAATACCAAAGCTAAAGTACACGGATGATGGGAGGGACAAGGCAGGAACATTAAACAGAAGGAACCACTGCCTGTAGAACCTTTCTCCCAAAAACAGCCTCAGAAGAAGCAAAAGTGTAAAATTTGTAAAATTTGGAAAAAGTATGAAGTGAAGACCAAGTTGCAGCCTTGCAAATCTGTTCAACAGAGGCCTCATTCTTAAAGGCCCAGGTGGAAGCCACAGCTCTAGTGGAATGAGCTGTAATTTTTTCAGGAGGCTGCTGTCCAGCAGTCTCATAGGCTAAGCGTATTATGCTACGAAGCCAAAAAGAGAGAGAGGTAGCCGAAGCCTTTTGACCTCTCCTCTGTCCAGAGTAAACGACAAACAGAGAAGTTTGTCGAAAATCTTTAGTTGCCTGTAAGTAGAACTTCAGGGCACGGACCACGTCTAGATTATGCAAAAGACGTTCCTTCTTTGAAGAAGGATTAGGACATAATGATGGAACAACAATCTCTTGATTGATATTCCTGTTAGAAACAACCTTAGGTAAAAACCCAGGTTTAGTACGCAGGACTACCTTGTCTGAATGAAAGATCAGATAAGGAGAATCACAATGTAAGGCAGATAACTCAGAGACTCTTCGAGCCGAGGAAATAGCCATCAAAAACAGAACTTTCCAAGATAAAAGCTTAATATCAATGGAATGAAGGGGTTCAAACGGAACACCCTGAAGAACTTTAAGAACCAAGTGTAAACTCCACGGAGGAGCAACAGTCTCAAACACAGGCTTAATCCTGGCCAAAGCCTGACAAAAAGCCTGGACGTCTGGATTCTCTGCCAGACGCTTGTGTAAAAGAATAGACAGAGCAGAAATCTGTCCCTTTAGCGAACTAGCGGATAAACCCTTTTCTAAACCCTCTTGTAGAAAAGACAATATCCTAGGAATCTTAACCTTACTCCATGAGTAACTCTTGGATTCACACCAATATAAATATTTACGCCATATCTTATGGTAAATTTTTCTGGTCACAGGTTTCCGAGCCTGTATTAATGTATCAATAACTGATTCCGAGAAACCACGCTTCGATAGAATCAAGCGTTCAATCTCCATGCAGTCAGCCTCAGAGAAATTAGGTTTGGATGGTTGAAAGGACCCTGAATTAGAAGGTCCTGCCTCAGAGGCAGAGACCATGGTGGAGAGGACGACATGTCCACTAGGTCTGCATACCAGGTCCTGCGTGGCCACGCAGGCGCTATCAGAATCACCAATGCTCTCTCCTGTTTGATCTTGGCAATCAGTCGAGGCAGTAACAGAAAAGGTGGAAACACATAAGCCATGTTGAAAACCCAAGGGGCTGCTAGTGCATCTATCAGCACCGCTCCCGGGTCCCTGGACCTGGATCCGTAGCACGGAAGCTTGGCGTTCTGGCGAGATGCCATGAGATCCAGTTCCGGTTTGCCCCAACGAAGAATCAGTTGAGCAAATATCTCCGGATGAAGTTCCCACTCCCCCAGATGAAAAGTCTGGCGACTTAGAAAGTCCGCCTCCCAGTTCTCCACGCCTGGGATGTAGATCGCTGACAGGTGGCAAGAGTGAGACTCTGCCCAGCGAATTATCTTTGAGACTTCTAACATCGCTAGGGAACTCCTGGTTCCTCCTTGATGATTGATGTAAGCTACAGTCGTGATGTTGTCCGACTGAAACCTGATGAACCTCAGTGTTGCTAACTGAGGCCAAACTAGGAGAGCATTGAATATTGCTCTTAATTCCAGAATGTTTATTGGAAGGAGTTTCTCCTCCTGAGTCCACGATCCCTGAGCCTTTAGGGAGTTCCAGACTGCGCCCCAGCCTAGTAGGCTGGCATCTGTTGTTACAATCGTCCAATCTGGTCTGCGAAAGGTCATTCCTTTGGACAGATGAACCCGAGACAACCACCAGAGAAGAGAATCCCTGGTCTCCTGGTCCAGATACAGTAAAGGGGACAGATCTGAGTAATCCCCATACCACTGACTTAGCATGCATAATTGCAGCGGTCTGAGATGCAGGCGCGCAAATGGCACTATGTCCATTGCCGCGACCATTAAGCCGATTACTTCCATGCACTGAGCTACTGATGGGCTTGGAATGGAATGAAGGACACGGCAAGCATTTAGAATTTTTGATAACCTGGACTCCGTCAGGTAAATCTTCATCTCTACAGAATCTATAAGAGTCCCTAGGAAAGGAACCCTTGTGAGTGGAAACAGAGAACTCTTTTCCATGTTCACTTTCCACCCATGCGACCTCAGAAATGCTAGAACTATCTCTGTATGAGACTTTGCATTTTGAAAACTTGACGCTTGAATCAGAATGTCGTCTAGGTACGGAGCCACCGCTATGCCTCGCGGTCTTAGTACCGCCAGAAGCGAACCCAGAACCTTTGTAAAAATTCTCGGAGCCGTAGCTAACCCGAAGGGAAGAGCTACAAACTGGTAATGCCTGTCTAGAAAGGCAAACCTTAGGTACCGATAATGATCTTTGTGAATCGGTATGTGAAAGTAGGCATCCTTTAAGTCCACTGTGGTCATATACTGACCCTCTTGGATCATGGGCAGGATGGTCCGAATGGTTTCCATCTTGAACGATGGAACCCTTAGGAATTTGTTTAAGATTTTTAAGTCTAAGATTGGTCTGAAAGTTCCCTCTTTTTTGGGAACCACAAACAGATTTGAGTAAAACCCTTGCCCTTGTTCCTTTCGCGGAACTGGGTGGATCACTCCCATCACTAAGAGGTCTTGTACACATTGCAGAAATGCCTCTTTCTTTACTAGGTTTGTTGATAACCTTGACAGATGAAACCTCCCTTGTGGAGGAGAAGTTTTGAAATCCAGAAGGTATCCCTGAGATATAATCTCCAACGTCCAGGGATCCTGTACATCTCTTGCCCAAGCCTGGGCGAAGAGAGAAAGTCTGCCCCCCACTAGATCCATCTCCGGAAAGGGGGCCCTGTCTTCATGCTGTCTTAGGGGCGGAAGTAGGCTTTCTGGCCTGCTTGCCCTTATTCCATGACTGGTTGCCTTTCCAACCCTGTCTGTAACGAGCAGCAGTTCCTTCCTGTTTTGGAGCGGAGGAAGTTGATGCTGCTCCTGCCTTGAAATTACGAAAGGCACGAAAATTAGACTGTTTGGCCTTTGATTTGGCCCTGTCCTGAGGAAGGGTGTGGCCCTTACCACCAGTAATGTCAGCAATAATTTCCTTCAAGCCGGGCCCGAATAAGGTCTGCCCTTTGAAAGGAATATTCAGTAGTTTAGATTTAGAAGTTACATCTGCTGACCAGGATTTAAGCCATAGCGCTCTGCGCGCCTGTATGGCGAATCCGGAATTCTTAGCCGTAAGTTTGGTTAAATGCTCTACGGCATCCGAAACAAACGCATTAGCTAGTTTAAGCGTTCTAAGCTTGCTCAAAGTCTCATCCAATGGTGCTGTGCGAATCGCCTCTTCCAGTGACTCAAACCAGAATGCCGCTGCAGCAGTGACAGGCGCAATGCATGCAAGAGGCTGTAATATAAAACCTTGTTGAACAAACATTTTCTTAAGGTAACCCTCTAATTTTTTATCCATTGGATCTGAGAAAGCACAGCTATCCTCCACCGGGATAGTGGTACGCTTGGCTAAAGTAGAAACTGCTCCCTCCACCTTAGGGACCGTCTGCCATAAGTCTCGTGTGGCAGCGTTTATAGGGAACATTTTTCTAAATATCGGAGGAGGGGAAAAGGGCACACCAGGTCTATCCCACTCCTTGCTAATAATTTCTGTAAGCCTTTTTGGTATAGGAAAAACGTCAGTACACACCGGTACCGCATAGTATTTATCCAGCCTACATAATTTCTCTGGGATTGCCACCGTGTCACAATCATTCAGAGCCGCTAACACCTCCCCTAGCAACACGCGGAGGTTCTCAAGCTTAAATTTAAAATTTGAAATTTCTGAATCCGGTCTCCCCGAATCAGAACCGTCACCCACAGAATGAAGCTCTCCGTCCTCATGTTCTGCAAATTGTGACGCAGTATCAGACATGGCTCTCGTGTCATCGGCGCGCTCTGTCCTTAACCCAGAGCTATCGCGCATGCCTCTTAACTCGGGCAGATTGGATAATACTTCTTTCATAACATTAGCCATATCATGTAAAGTGATTTGTAAGGGCCTTGATGTACTTGGCGCCACAATCTCACGCACCTCCCGAGCGGGAGACGAAGGTACTGACACGTGAGGAGAGTTAGACGGCAAAACTTCCCCCTCGTTGTCTGGTGATAATTTCTTTATCGGTAAAGATTGACTTTTATTTAAAGTAATATCAATACAGTTGGTACACATATTTCTATTGGGCTCCACATCGGCTTTTAAACATAATGAACAAGCAGATTCCTCTGTATCAGACATGTTTAAACAGACTAGCAATGAAGCTAGCAAGCTTGGAAATTACTTTCAATAAGTTTACAAGCAATATAAAAAACGCTGCAGCGCTTATCAAAAACACAGTTGAATAACAATGAACTAATTCAGTTATAGTCAACAATTCTTAACGGTAAATGTATTAATTAGCAGAGGATTGCACCCATTAGCAAAAGGATGATTAACCCCTCAATACCCAAAAACGGATATCAAATTAAGATTTAACGCTTTTATCACAGTCAAACACACTGTCACAGGTCTGCTGTGACTGACTACCTCCCTCAAAAACGAATTTTGAAAACCCCTGAGCTCTCTTGAGACGTCCTGGATCAAGGAGGAAGAAGCAGGAAGACTGTGCTAGAATTTTAACTGCGTAACAAGGCGCTAAAAAAAGGCCCCTCCCACTCATTATTACAACAGTGGGAGACCTGATATAACGGTTTCTATGCAGAAAAATACGTTAGCCATGTGGAAAAAAAATCATGCCCAAAAAGGATTTATCACCAAAGTACCTCACAAAACGAATAACATGCCAGTAAACGTTTTAAAAACAACTTTTCCAGTGTTATGCAAAGTTATCACTAAGCCTGCTACCAGTCGCTTCTACTGCAGTTAAGGCTCATACATTTATTTCAGTATTAACAGTATTTTTTCAGTCAAATTCTAGTCCCTAGAAAATAACTCAACTGCGCATACATTTATCAGCCTGATACCAGTCGCTACTACTGCATTTAAGGCTGTACTTACATCATATGGGTAACAGCAGTGTTTTCTTAGTCAATTCCATTCCCAGAAAATATTGTACTGCACATACCTCATTTGCGGGGGACCCCGCATGCTATTCCCATTTTCTGAAGTTACCCCACTCCTCAGAATGTCGAGAACAGCCAGTGGATCTTAGTTACGTCTGCTAAGATCATAGAAAACGCAGGCAGATTCTTCTTCCCAATACTGCCTGAGATAGAAAAAAACAGTACACTCCGGTGCCATTTAAAATAACAAACTTTTGATTGAAGAATAATTAAGTAAAAAACTCCAACTCCTCTCGCGACCTCCTTCTTTGTTGAGGGTTGCAAGAGAATGACTGGGTATGACATGTGAGGGGAGGAGCTATATAGCAGCTCTGCTTGGGTGATCCTCTTGCAACTTCCTGTTGGGAAGGAGAATATATCCCATAAGTAATGGATGACCCGTGGACTGAACACACTTAACAAGAGAAAGTCACGGCTGGAAAGTGAGCGTTAGACCCTTTCCTGACTGACTCCAAATAACGGCGGCAGCCCAAAACCAGCGTTAGGAGCCTCTAACGCTGGTTTTGACGGCTACCGCCCAACTCTAAATCTAGGCCTTAGAGAAGCATATTTACATATTGGCTATATTTTTAAACCTGCCATTTATATGGCTGATGTTGCTGCTGTTTCAACTTTTTGGTTGGACAGTTTAGTTATCAGATCTTTAATTGTCTAAGCATTGTTCTTTTTCTTCAACATGCTAATCATTTAATTTGTGATGCTATATTTTAATGTAATTTTAATTGATATTAAATCTTTGTTTTTAGCTATTTTTACTAGAAAAGTTTTATGGCTTAAATCTCTGATATGGTGTCTAAATTTAGATTACTATCTTATTATTTTAGGATAATAATTTTTTAGGTTTTCTATTGGATTTTTATTATCTCTTCTATTGCTGTGGGAAGGGGAGTTTTTTCTGCCCCAAGATAAGACATCTAAGGGTAATTTTTAAGCTCTCAATTGTGTTTTCATTCCCCTAAGGCCTTTGGCTCTAATTTGAGATTTACTCCGAATTTGACTAAATCCAAGCCTTATAAATTAAACTAATTTCAGACCTTAAGAGTTGTATGTAGGTGCGGCCCTTAAACCAGTTCAACTGGTGGGGGGCAGATTGAATTTATTTCAACACATTTGGACAGTTTCTATTCAAATTCAGTGGATTCGGAATATTGTTTTCTCAGGGGTATCAAATAGGTTTCAGAATAAAATCTCCCATGGGAGGATTCTTTCCCATTTACAACAAACTCTGTGAAAGCTCAAGTTTTTCAGAAATGTGTTTCAGATCTAGAGTTTTCAGGGGTGATGGTTCCAGCTCCTCTGCAGGAACGGAGTTTGGGTTTCTATTCAAATCTATTCATTGTCCCAAAGAAAGAAGATTCGTTCAGACCAATTCTGGATCTGAAATTTTTAAATCGTTTTGTAAGAGTCCCAACTTTCAAGATGGTGACTATAGGGAGAATTCTGCCTTTCTATTCAGCAAGGTCACTTCATGTTCACAATAGACTTACAGGATGCTTATTTTCACATTTTCAATTCATTCAGACTACTATTGTTTTCTGAGATTCCCTTTTCTAGATAAGCATTACCAATTTGTCGCTCGTCCTTTTGGGCTAGCGACAGCTCAGAGATTCTTTTCAAAGATTCTTGGTGCCCTTCTATCTGTATTTAGAAAGCAGGGTATTGTGGTGTTTCCTTATTTGGACGATATCTTGGTACTAGCTCTAATCTTTTAATTTAACAGAATCTCACTTTAAACAACTAGTGTGGTTTCTTCAAGACATGGTTGGAGGATCAATTTACAATAGAGTTTCTTGATTCCTTAGACAAGGGTCACCTTTTTAGGTTTCCAGATAAGATTTAGTGTCTATGATTCTTTCTCTGTTAGACTAGAGATGAATGAAGTTAATTTTATTTTGTCTAAACATTCAGTCTCTATTATTTCCTTCAGTGGTTATGTGCATGGAAGTTTTAGGTCTCATGACTGCAGCATCAGGTGAGATCCTCTTTGCTCGTTTTCATTTAAGGCCTCTATAGCTTTGCATGCTGCACTAAAGGTGCAGGGATTATTTTCAGATATCACAACTGATGTACTTAAATCCCAACACTAATGAAACGGCTCATTGTTGAGTTGAGAAACTATTTGCATGCTATTTTGTAATTTGATTTATTTAAAGTTTTTATTTATCCAGTTGCAATTGTGTAAGATTGGCTGCTCTGTTAAACCCTGGTGTGTCCTAACCTGCCTAAAGCCAAGAAGATTTGGGATTGACAGGAATTTGGGAAGAGCTCACCGGAGGGTCAGTCAGCTGGTGATTGTGATAAACAGTTTACCTTGTATGCACTATTCATCATATAGCGCCAACTAAAAGTGTTAGTTACCCATTTGGTTTTTTTTACACTGCTGTTATATATATCTGCCACACAGTCTGCACTATGAGGCACCCTTTATGCTTTTCATTAATAAAAAACTACCTTGTTGTAAACAAACATACTTTTCTCAGTATCAAGAATTTGCAGGTGTTTGTGATAAAAAAGAATGCTAATAAGCTGCCGGGAGTTGCAATTCCTTTTAGTGGGATTTATGACCTCTCCTAACCTAACAAAATTCTAATTAAAACATCAACCAAAAGTCAGCCTACAAAGAATTTCACAAAATAGCACATATTTTACACTTACCCAATTCTCCTATTTATTTTGATTCCTGAAAATTTGTATTAGTATAGAGAAACTATGAGCCGTAACATTAACAAATAAAAATGTTAAGCTACTGCCAGGTTATTATTCTTACTATGGTGATCACTTCATAGCTATAAGGATCTGAAACCCCTTATTTGAAACCTGAAACCTCACTCTTATAAATGTGGGCCCTTATGATATTTTATTATGGTGAGGGGGCAATAAAGGCCTCTTAAAAAGCTTTTTAACACCCGAAATAGAACCAATACTGAGGGGTATTTGACATTGTTATGACAATTAACTGGCAGCAGGCAGGCACAGGACCACTCATTTGAAAGAGCAGGATTGTTGCTTTCAAATAGGGAGTCTCAAGTTTGTTTATGTATTGTGGGAGGCAACATAGGGGACACTTCTCCTCTTTCAAAAGAGATGTCACTTGCTTCATTGTAGTACATATATTGGGTTTCCAGGGTACCTTTTATAGCACAGATGACTGCAAAAGGCACCTTCAATATTAGTGATTGCTATATCTATGTCAATCACCTGGTATATAAGAGGACATTATTTATGCTGTCTTTAGGGGATAGGGGCTCCTTTGGGACCACTGCGCCAATACAATAAACACTAATGACAGGGGTATGAGACCCCACACTGAAAGAGGGGGTTATCCTCTTTTAAACTATAGTCTCATAGCCCTTTGTACTTTATGGGGTAATGGGGCTCTTTAAGTGCCCCCTCCTCAAATATTGCACTGGTGTATACTTGGCACACCTGATCCCCATTACCAGAGGAGTTAATTTTTTTACATGAGCGGTCTCATACCCCTCTAATTAAATCAATGGGGAGCTCTGTAGTAACCTCCCTTCCCAACCACTACATATCATTTAGTTTTTAGTGGCGCAGGTGATCACCTTTTTTAAAGCTGACCAGCTGCATCCTAGGTGACATGTAACCCCTCATTTGCCCCTCTAGCCCAAACAGGGTGAAAGATAGAGGCTCCATTAAACAGCATTTTAAATGCAGGTAATCTCCATTTCTATGGCGATCACCTGCAACCTACAGAGACATGCAACCCCTTATTTGAAAAGGCAGATTCTTTTCTTTTACTGTAAGTGGCCTGTGTGCTGAGATATGGACTTGCAAAGTTCCCTGATTCACTCTCTATTCTGCCCCTTGTGATATCACAGTGCATATCAAGTAGAGGCAGCGATGTAATGTGGCGTGTCCCCAGGATCCAAATCAGAACAGATGAGCATGATGACATGGGGTCATGCACATCTAATATGAATATCTTACAAATCAGAAACAATAGATATTGCATTGAATATATTCTGGAAAAAAAATCCCACTCCCAAAAATAATAAACCATTTAGTACATACCTTAACCTGCTGAAGAATATTTTTTAATGTATTATACAGCTGTTCTGGATCTTTTGGTTCTTTACTTGAAACAAAAAAACAAACAAACATACAAAACAATTAGCTTAAAATACTTTATTCAGCAAACAATTGCAGCTATAATTTGGTGACATTTTCTCATAACCCTTACACTTTACGCGAGGTCTTTGCGCTCAATTGCACCCGTTAACTTTTAAACCTGTAATATGCGCATTAGCGTGGTTGCGATATTGCTTATCTTGTCCAGCGCTATAATAATGTGCCACTTGCAAACTAGCCCATAATGTGGCAAAGAAAATGACAAAAAAGGATATAGTATAAAATGAAACACATATTTTTAGGTTCAAAACACTCTTATAAAATAACTCATTTACAATACGAGTGACACAAGATAAGAAGTGGGATCCCCATACAACACAGCCACACAAACACATTCACACACAAATTAACCTCAAAGCAAAATAAACATAGGCTGTAAATGCTTGTGCAATGGTACATCTGGGCAGCGTACATACACCGTGAAGGGAGGGGGCAGGTTCCCAAGTCAGGAACCTTGTTCGTCTTCTCATTAAAGGGACATCCTACTTGAAATGTTTTATTATTTAAAACGATATTTAATCTCTTTATTACCCATTCCCCAGTTTTGCATAACCAACATGGTTATAGTAATACACTTTTTACCTCTGTGATTACCTTGTATCTAAGCCTCAACAAACTGCCCCCTATCTTTGTGCTTTTTACAAACTTGCATTTTAGCTAATTAGTGCTGGTTTGTGGATAACTCCACGGGAGTGAGCACAATGTTATCTATATGACACACATGAACCAGCACTGTATAACTGTGAAAAACAAATAAAATGCACTGAAATAAGAGGTGGCCTGCAAAGGCATAGAAACAGGTAGAGATTTAGAAATTTAGAGGTTATAAAGTATATAACATATAATATAACAATGTTGGTTGTGCAAAGCTGGTGAATGGGTAATAAAGCTATTATCTATCTTTTTAAACAATAAAAAAAGAACAAGTAGACTGTCCCTTTAATACATACGGCCCAATATCTTCATTTATGTACTTTTTTGCCCCTTTAAATAATGTCCCTTTAGCAACTGTCCAAGCAAACACACTTTTCCTTTTATGACTATTCAGAAAGCCATGACTAAACAATCTTTTTCAAGTATTATATGTAATCATAATGTAAACTTATATAAAGTAGTAAATAAAAATAAACTAATAGCATACCTTCTTTCTTTTATGCTTGCTTTCCAGCCAGTCTCTCCTGTAAAGACAACTCATTGTTACGAGTTTGAATATGTAGGGACGTAAGGAGGGTGCACTGATTTCAGTAAACACTGAAAGGGACAGGGTTCTGTAGTTTTTTCTCCCCTTTAATGTGTTCTCAACCATCTATTTTACTTCCCAAGGAGTATTAAATTGTTTACAAATAGATCCTTTATATTTATTTTTATCTTTTCAAATAGCTGATTTTGCCTGGTGTATCCCCACCTATACTAACATTTTCAGTAACTTAAAGTGACAGTCTAGACCCAATACACAATTTTGATTTCTTATTGTTACATACCAGATAAGCATCCTGCAAATGGTCCCACATCTATAAGCTTATAAGAAGTACATGAAACATTTAAAAAAATAATTGTTTGTTAAGAGCAGAAAATGGCCGCCAAGCTCTGCACACCTATTGCATGTATATTTTGGTATGTTAAGTTTCTCCAATCGCGATCGACTTGTGAATACGGTTTCCTACTTGCACATTTGGATTTGTGCATGTGCAATTTGTAATAGCTAACTGAAAAATATTAAACGTGCACTGCTAAACTGTCGTACAAGAAAACAGCTAACTGGACAAGAAGGAAGCTGTGGGTGGCCATTTTCACTGTTAATAAACAATCATAATTTAAAAGTTTCATGTACTTTTAACAAGCTTATAGATGTGGAACCTGTTGAATGTGTGTTGGTATGTAACAATAAATAATAAAGAATAAGTATTGGGTCTAGATTGTCCCTTCAAGTACTGGTTATAGCAAAAATATTTAAAGAAGAATGTTTAGATTAAATCATGTTCCCAGAGGGGGGGGGGGGGTGACGGAGAAGTACTAAAAAGTTTTCCATTGTTCTCTCTCAGGCACTGATATTCAAAGATTTTCCAGCTTGGAGAGAAATTGTAGTTCAGACTTCACAAAGGCTGAACTCACTGAATTTTCAAAAGAAAAAGTGCAAAACTCTCAAGCATTTCAAGATCTCTCTCATTTATGTATGTAAAGGAGAGTGCAATATAGCAATGCATGATATGAGAGATGTGTTACACTTATGGTGTGTGCATTGTATTTTATATTACTATACATTTCAGATTGTTTTTTTTTTTATCTAGCAGTGATTTTACACATTCTGATTATGCTTTGAAAGTTTCTATGACACATTAACGACTTAGGATCACACTTTGTATATTTCTGTGTAGCTTTTACAAATTAAATTGCATCCTTGCATTTGCTACATTGCAAACTAAAGTGACACTTTCAGAAAGTCGAAGGGACAGGGCAGTTTCCTGCCCTGAACAGGGGAGTTCCCAGGGTATGTCTGAAGCTCTCTCACAAGTCTTGTGAAATTATGTAAGCAGTTTAAACAAGCTGGTCTCACTGATTTTTCTCTCCATCTGTATGCAGGTGTAGTCTGCTTAACATTCGCAATACACTTATTTTAACTTACAGAAAAGTAATACATACTAAAATATAGACAAAAGCAAGTTAAATTGTAGTGAAAACATTTCAGTTTAATTTGGAATTGATGCAAACAGAGCCTTTATATAAGCCCCAGGGGTTGTCCAGTTACCTTCTCTCTCCCATGTGAAATTCTGTATCCCAGAGAGTTTATGGGTAATAAAGGGATTATCTATTTTTAAACAATAAAAATTCTTAAGTAGACTCTCCCTTTAACCTAGCTGTGTGCATCTAAGTGAACACTGTCTATTTGTGTGTGTGTATGCATCATGGAGTTTATTATATATGGTTATTATTTTACATATTAGTTACACATGGTAATATTATTATTTGTGAATCAACACATAAAGGTGGGTGTAAAATAGAAATAAACACTTTAATACAATAGATAGAATACTTACTAATGCCAGGAATGCTTTCAATTGGAATTTGTCGTACTCCTTCCTTAAAACAGGAAAGTCCTGGGTACACTTTGCGTATTTGTGCTTGTTTCCTCTCAATCATCTTTTTGATAATCTATAATAATACACATTAATATTTAATGAATCACACAGCAAAAATGTTTCAATCAATATTGCAATGAAATAAATGTATATACATTCAAATACAAACCCAGTTAAAGATAAAAACATTCTAACAATATTCTAACATTCTAACAACATTCTAACGTCATTTGGAGCTTTACAAAAACCTGTATAGGAATTTGTTGATGAATTACAAATAAAGATTATTATTTTTCTTGTGCTTACTTGGATAACATTATATACAAGTTTCATGTGTGCTTTTAAATGATTTAAAGACTGAGAATAATTTGTGAGGCATTTTTAAAAATGATTTGTAATTATTTATAATTAACATTTATACTTTGTATACATTTTAAGTCATTGTGTCAAAATACTGTACTTTACCTCTTTTTGCTTCTTGATAATGACAGAAAATTCAGTATATGGGATCCTTGGATTTAATTCACAACCCATTAATGTAGCGCCTTCATAATCCTTAATGTATCCAACATATCGAGCTTTCGGTACTTTTATATCTTTAGAAAAACCCTAAGTGCGAGAAATATTTAAAGAGAACAAACTCTATCAAAAATGTGTACTAGTTGACTATATTATTCACTAAGAGCAGAAAGGGAGATAAGATAAAATGAAGGGGACACTACTAAAAAAATCATATTAAATCATGCATATGAATAAACAGCATTTACATGTTGAAAACATGTTTTTTGGAAAAATGTTAAAAATAAGCTGCAGGGCCAAGTATGATGTGAGGGACATGAGTTTAAAAAACAAAAAAACAAAACAAATATATTTTGAAATTCACACTTTTACATGAAACAAAGAAAAAACTTGACTACAATGTCTATTTAAATTGATTAACCCCTTAATGACCGAGGACGTACGCCATACGTCCTCAGAAAAAAGGCAGTTAACGCCTGAGGACGTATGGCGTACGTCCTCGGTTTGGAAAGCAGCTGGAAGCAATCCTCATCGCTTCCAGCTGCTTTCCGGTTATTGCAGGATGCCTCAATATCGAGGCATCCTGCAATAACAATTTGTACCCCTCCGGTGCAGAGAGAGCCACTCTGTGGCCCTCTCTACACCGGACATCGATGGCCGCAATCGTTGGTGGGTGGGAGCTGCAGTGGGAGGCGGGTGGGCGGCCATCGATGGCTTCAAATACACAGAGGGAGGCGGGAGAGTCAGGGGCGCGCACAGACACGCGCGCGTGCACGGGGTGGTGGCATGAAATATACCAAAATGGGCCTAGATCAATACTTGGGGTTGTCTACTACACTACACTGAAGCTAAAATTAACCCTAGAAGCTCCCTACATGCTCCCTAATTAACCCCTTCACTGCTGGGCATAATACACGTGTGGTGCGCAGTCGCATTTAGCAGCCTTCTAATTAGAAAAAAGCAAAACCAAAGCCATATATGTCTGCTATTTATGAACAAAGGGGATCCCAGAGAAGCATTTACAACCATGTATGCTATGATTGCATAAGTTTTTTGTAAATAATTTAAAAAAAGCAAAGAACATGTAAACATTGGGTATTTCTAAACTCAGGACAAAATTTAGAAACTATTTAGCATGGTTTTTGTTTGGTGGTTGAAGCTGTATAACAGATTTTGGGGGTCAAAGTTAGAAAAAGTGTGTTTTTTTCCATTTTTTCCTCATATTTTATAATTTTTTTTATAGTAAATTATAAGATATGATGAAAATAATGGTATATTTTGAAAGTCCATTTAATGGCGAGAAAAACGGTATATAATATGTGTGGGTACATTAAATGAGTCAGGGGAAAATTACAGCTAAACACAAACACTGCAGAAATGTAAAAATAGCCTTGGTCCCAAACGGACAGAAAATGGAAAAGTGCTGTGGTCATTAAGGGGTTAAAGGGATACTAAACCCAATTTTTTTATTTCATGATTCAGATAGAGCATGAGATTTTAAGCACCTTTCTAATTTACTCCTATTATCAATTTTTCTTTGTTCTCATGCTATCTTGATTTGAAAAAGCAGTACTGTAAGCTTTAGAGCCAGACCATTTTTTGTTCAGCACATGGGTAGCACTTGCTGATTTGTGGCTAAATGTAGAAACCAATCAGCAGCTCTACCAAGGTGCTGAACTAAAAAAATGGGCCGGCTCCTAACCTTTTATTACTGCTTTTTCAAATCAAGATAACATTAGAACAAAGAAAAAATGATAATAGGAGTAAATTAGAAAGTTGATTAAAATTGCATGCTCTATCTGAATCATGAAAGAAAAAAAATCAGGGGTTAGTATCCCTTTAACTCGCATCTCTCTGAATCTTCGTTAATATTTGAACATAAAATCAAATTACTTGGCCTGAACAAAAACCTTTTTTACTCAACATAATGTGCTGACTCAATTTTATTTTTTACAAATAAAAAAATATGATTTCAACATTATAAAAACTACTTTTAGGTATTTGTGATGTAAAGCATTATTAAAACTATATTAAAGGGATATGAAACCCAAACATTTTATTTCTTGATTCAGATACAGAATGTGATTTTAAACAACTTTCCCTTTTATTTTCATTATCTAATTTGTTTTGTTCTCTTGTTATACTTTGCTAGAAAGGATACATAGGTAGGCTCAGGAGATGCTGATTGGTGTCTGCACATATTTGCCTCATGTTATAGAATAAAGTAAATTATATAATAGAAGTAAGCATGAGTAAAAATAGCATTAGTAAAAAGTACACAGCTGATATGGCTGGTATTCGTTGCATTTACTTTACATCTTTTTCAAACAAAAATAATATATAAATATATACCACTCTTTCACATGAATGAAGGAAATATTTGAGTGCATTGTAAATTTATTCTTACTGAATAATTTCTCAATTAAATGTAGTAGCAAACCCAAGGAAAGATGATTGTTTATCACTATTTGGGGAAAGAAACACCTATTTTTTAGTTCCCTTTTTCTATAAAAAGCAAGCGACATGCTAAATCATTGTGGCTTCAGTTTAAACTGTTTTGACAGAGCTCTGGGGCTCTTATAATAATGTGTAAAAAGTTCTTGTCAGGGAAGGTGTTATGCTGTCTGTCGAAACAGACAAGCTACTTACAAAAAAAGGAACAACTAGTTCTGTTTCACATTGCTAATATGATCTTCTCACTAAATCTAGCTTACACTTCCACTGCTAAATCAAAACAAAGTTTTTACAAAATTAGAACATTTAATATATTCTTCTGCATCAACAAAGCAGTGCAGCATTTTCACTAAAATTTGGGAAACCATTTAGAATGATTACTATTTTATGAAATAAATATATATATATTATTTATCATAATTTTTTATAATTTTCCTGGGGACATATTGGTCATTAACCACAATGGGGTCAATTCCAATACTTCTGAACTTTGTTTTGGCCAGTATGGGAAATGTATTTTTTGAGTAATCACAAACCAAAATGGTTTCAGCCACTAAAAGCCCACAGCTACAAACATGTACTTATTATGTGGATCCAAACTGGAAATCCTACATGAAACTGACTTATTAAATGGCTATAATGGTCCATTCACAGTTCTTTTAAATGAACCCCTTTGTTAAGTGCATAAGGGACTCATTTACATGTGCGAGATTAACCTACATTAATCCAAATCCACCCTGATAAATAGTAAGCAATTTGAACGCCATTTGTATTCAGGCATGATAGGTATACTGAGCATGTTTACTCAATGATCATATTGACAGTTATTATTTTAAAAGTATTTTTTTTCCCTCCATTATTTCCAATCATTGATTGAGAAAGCACCATTTCTCGGTTTGGTGAGATATACATCTTAAATATAGGAATAAGTGATTGTAATTTATCTCATCTTCTAAAACAGGATTTTAACAGTTGTCATATTGTAAACCATGAAACCACTAAGTGACAAGGTTTCCTCCATTGCAATTATGTTTGAAATCCAAGTCACGAAAACACAGTTATGTTTGATGTCCTGTTCACAAAGATTTAATCGCGTTTATGAAGAAGACTTTAGTGAAACTGACAATCACAGCAATGCAAGTATGAGTAAGAAACAAACATTTACAGAACTATATGCTATATATGTCAATTCTAGATGTTGTGGTTGAGATTTTCAAATTTGACTTTTCCTGCAAATCCAGTTAGCTATACAGGATATCACGTATTAAATACATATTCATATGTAAATCTGTGTCCTGCCCACTGGAGATTGACTATACAATAGTGATGAATCGAGCTTTAATTAATCTATGTTTACTACATAAACATAAATCTAATCCATGTTTAAAAATACAACTCTAAAATGTAATCTGTGGCAACTACAGAGTGTCATGGACATATGCAACAAAATAGAATTATTCCAAAGTGTCTTGGAATATTTATCATTTTTATTTAAATATTTCAAAAAGGCCAGTTCGGGACATTATCAAGTGCCTCTAGGTGTTCAATTCAATACAAGTGTAAAATCGTCTTGAAAACCTGTTGATAAGTATTTAGAAAATGGATTGTAATCACCGAGAACTTTTTGGCTCCACATAAAAAATAGGGCTTTTTTTTTTTAAAGCAAGCTGAAATTGTGTAATCAGTTCAGAGAAACAGCCAAAAAAAAAAACTGCCATTTTGATTGCATAGAAGTGCCCTTTTTTGACAAAAACATGCTGAATACTAAATGATCAATATATTATTTTATGAGGTGTCAGCTATACTTCAAGAGTGATATGAGTAAGAAAGATTTGTTTTTCACTGATTTTGTAAGTTTAAGTAACAAATAATTCCTTATTCTATTTATTATATGTACTTAAATGCAATGCTTCTGTTTTGATTTGGCAATACTGTGTTACTCTCCTCTATCCAACTCCTATTTACGTTCAGTTCTTTTTTCAAAGGAATCTGAAATCACCCAAACTCAGGAATGACCAAACTCTGTCTATGAAACACAAACCTGTTGTACCCAGAACACAAAACACTTACCACTAAATTGCTTGGGCCCTCAAAGGCATGTTTGGTAAAGGTCGAAAAACAAATAAATAAACCTTGTGTTTACATTACAAACATGACATATTTTCTTCTTCCTTATGTTAATTGGATTCAGTTATTTTTGTATTACCTGTTTCTTGAAATAGCCTATTGCATATTCATCTGCATAAGTAAGGAAATTCAAGACATTATGCTTAATATGATATTCCTTCAGATGATTCATAAGATGTGTTCCATAGCCCTGCAGTAAAACAAAAAGTAAAAAATAAGCAACCACATTTCTAGTTTTTGCTCAATATCTATTTTATAACTGTTGGTATTTGCTTTATACAGAATATTAAGTTAAAACTTTTAAATCACAAAGATTTGTATCTCACTCAATGTGCTAAAATTCCTACTGAACAAAATGAATGATCATTTAGTAGATTGTTATAACTTTTAATGAACCAACAAAATCTTCTACAGATGTAGATGTATGAGGTCTTGAACGTTTATGGAATAAAACAATCCTTGATTTTGTTGGTCCATTAAAAGGTACCTGAATCTACTAAAGGAACATTCTCTGTGGGACCAATACGTCAACAATTCTTTTTCTGCACAAAATGAAAAAATAATTTGCTTAGAAGTCACCTGAAATACTAGAAATTAATTCCTGAATGTAATTTTCTATATCTTGGCTCATTTCATAATTCAATATTTTTCTATTCAAATATTGTTGTTTCTGGATGCCAAATGTCCAACTTGTAAAGAAAAGTGTTAGGTGTCTTCTAAATTGCCACCTGACACAGTTCAGAAGGTAAAGCATTTGCCTCCATTGACCATGAGG
>NC_069503.1:386756547-386834047 GCF_027579735.1 Bombina bombina | reverse complement strand
AGTAGACTGTCCTTTTAATACAGTCTAGCCACTTTACCATCTTATCTACTCCAAGGCAATACAAAAAAAAAATTTACAAAAAATACAAGAAAAAAAGACTTTTTTAAATTTGACATACAGTTGCAAATTAGCTATAAATCATAAAGTCCACTAATGTAGCAGAGATGCATGTGTCATATGAGCAATTCATCCTTAAAAGGATAGGAAAGTCAAAATTAAACTTGCAACATTCAAATAGGGCATGCAATTTTAAGACACTTTTAAATTATCTTCTATTTTCAAATGTGCTTTGTTCTCTTGGTATCCATTGTTGAAAAAGAATATGCACATATTCACTCGTGGGAGCTAGCTGCTGATTGGTGCCTGCATACATTTGTCTCTTGTGATTGGCTAACTAGATGTGTTCAGCTAGCTCCCAGTAGTGCAATGTTGTTCCTTCAGCAAAGGATAAAAAGAGAATGACGCAAATTTGATAATAGAAGTAAATTGGAAAGTTGCTTAAAATTGTATGTTCTAGCCAAATCATTAAATATTTTTGTTTTCCTATCTCTTTCAACTCCTTATATCAGAGGCACAAGAAGTGCTCATGCATTAAAGTAAAAAACATGGGCAGTACTGCTTTTCATCGACTAACTCCTGATACATCGCTACTGAAAAAATAATGAGGCAGGCCAGATGCTTGTGAAAAGGCAATTACTGAGCATTTAAAAATAAAAACTTCTGAGTGTTTTTTTTTTTTTTTTGTAGTAGTGGATTGCTTTGGTTTAAACATAGAAACAGATTTGCATCCTTTGTTCCTTAATTATTTATATAAAAAATACTGTCTCAGCTTTACCAAGCCCCTTAATATACTTGAAGGTTACTACTATATCACCTCTTTCCTTCTCTCCTCTAAGCTATATTTACGTTACTGGTTTTGAAGACGACTTACGACTTTAAAACAAGATGCCTGGTATTGCTAACGAAGGGGAAGGTGAACTTCTAAAACTGACAAAAACAAAACAATAAAACACAGGGCTCCACAAATTTGTTCAAAAATCTAAGGCTAGTAAGCTGACCATCACACCTATATTAGATTGTGGATATGGAATTGTGCCCCCCCCCCCCCCCCCCCGCAGCTATAACAGATGCCAATATTCTAGGAAGGTTTTATACAACATTTCGGAGTTTGTCTTTGGGAATCTGTGCCCATTCAGCCAAAAAAGTATTTGTAAGTTCAGGCACTGATGCTGGACAAGAATGTCTGGCTCACAATGTATTCCAGTTGATCACAAATGTGTTCAATGGGGTTGAGGTAAGGGCTCCATGGAAGCCACTTGAATTCCTCCACACAAAAAAAACAAAAACAAACACTCTTCCAAACATGTCTTCATGAATCTTGCTGTAATCACAGGGGCACAGTCATGCTGGAAAAGTGTCTCTCAAACTGTTGCCAAAAACTTAGAAGCACCCAATTATTTAAAATGTTTTGTATCCTGTAACATTAAGATGACCCTTCACTGGAATTAAGGTATATACATTATACCCCAAACCCTGAAAAACAGTCCCATACCATTATCTCTCCTTCACAAAACTTTATAGTAGGACGCACTGTATACTGGTAGGTAGCATTCTCTTGGCATTTGCCAAAACCAGATTCTTCCATCAGACTGCCAAATAGTAAAGCGTGATTCAACACTCTAGAAAACACTTTTCAACTGCTCCACAGTCCTGAGGTGGTGTGCTTTACACCACTCAAGCCGACGCTTGGCAATGGGCATGTGGATCTTAGCTTGTGTACAGCTGCTTAGCCACGGAAACCCATTTCATGAAGCTCCTGACACACAGTTCTTGTGCTGACATTTTGAGTTTGCATGGTTTACCACTTTGTGGGCAGGCTGCTGTTCATAGATGCATCCGCTTCACAATAATAGCACAGAGTTGACCAGAGCAAATCTAGTAGGGGAGACATTTTACAAACAGACTTGTGGCAAAAGTTGCATCCTATCACAGTGCCACACTTGAAGTCCCTGAGCTCTTCGGTACGACTGATTGTACTGTTAATTGTATTACCTTTTGGCAAAGGGTGAGGCTGAAACATCTAAACTCAATTAGTAAGGGTGTGCAAATATTTTTGGCCATATAGTGTACCTACAACATAGCAGTTTACTTTACATTTGGTCACAAAACCCATTTTTTTTATCAGACACCAATTTTACAAATATTTCATGCATTTATTCTCTTAAATCAGTAACAGAGTATTTAGTAGAAAGACATGCTTATTTATTAAGAACAATCAAAATATCATGTTACATTTAAAATGCTAGGATATGTGGTTCATGAACTCGCATCTATTTAATCTGAACCGTAAATTTAGTAAATTATAATCTATGTCACACAGATTTCTTTCCACCATCATACAAATGCAATAGTTGTCTGTCTCTCTCACACTAGCTTATATATATATATATATATATATATATATATATATATATATATATATATATATATATATATATATATATATATATATATATATTTTATAGTTCTGGACCTTAACTTGATTCTCTGTCTCCTAAACAAAATTCTATGTCTGGCTGTCTCTTACATTGAACACATATAATAGAAAATGAAACTAATAAAGTGCCCAACACATCAGCCATAATATTCCGATATATATGGCCTGAAGGCCTTTATGAAAAGGTATTGAGATGAAGACTTTTGCTCGCCAGGTTTACTGTAAGATGTCCTGGGGAGGCCTAGTCTACTGCGGCCCTGACAGTCTGCACTGAAAAGAATATCAAAGAAACAAGCACGAAGCTATTCTATATCATGCTATAATACCATATTACATGACCTGTAGTATGCTGCAGGCAATAGCTGGCGCCGGGTAAAATGAAAACACGCATAGATATGTGTAGCCTTGCCTAATGGCTGGTCTACTCCCCGGGATTCAGACTGTAAAGGAAAAGCGCAACAGCAAACAAATATAGGCCGCAACGTCATACTGGTATATGAAATACAATTCTGCCCAAAATAAAATCCCACTCACGGCAACAGAGCAGTTAC
Source organism: Bombina bombina (assembly GCF_027579735.1). NCBI lineage: Eukaryota > Metazoa > Chordata > Amphibia > Anura > Bombinatoridae > Bombina > Bombina bombina. The sequence continues at coordinate 386,830,999 of NC_069503.1, read as the reverse complement.
GATCATATCAGGGGACGGTCTCCACCGGGACGTCTCTTCTCCTTTCTAACCCTCCTCCTCCTCCCTGTTCTCTGTCAGGTTCCTGAGCTGCCCGATGGCTCCGGTCCGGCCCGATCACATGATCTGTCTGACATCATCCGAGTACGGAAAGGCGCTGGGGCAATCTTCATGAAACTGGGAACTGCGTTTTCTTTATGGCATTGAGTAGATGAACTGGGGATTTATTAAAAAAAGTCAATAAACATTTGTAAATCAGCTATATTTAATCTATATAGTCTATTAATATCAACAATACATTATAATATTTAAGTATATATATATATATATATATATATATATATATATAAAAATAAATATATATATATATAATATATATATATATATAATAAATATATATATATATATAATATATATATATATATATATATATGTATATAATAAATATATATATATAACATATATATATATATATATAATATATATATAGTATATATATATAATATATAATATATATATATATTATATATATTTATATATATATTTATATATATATATATTTATATCTATATATATATTTATATATATATATTTTATATATATATATATATATTTTATATATATATTTATATATATATAAATATATATATATATATATATATATATATATATATATATATATATATATATATATATATATATATAGCTAGAAAAAGGCATGCACTCTCTGGATTTGTGCAAAATAAGTACTTTAATGGCACGTCAAACAGGTAACGTTTCAGGGATCAATCACCCCTTCATCAGACCAATATATATATATCTATATATGGACAATAACGTACAGAACATGACGTTAGAAAGCCAGGAACACGTTAGAACAAGACATGTTTTCCTGGATACTTATGAGTTACACATATTGCAGGGAGGAACATTTATTTTGTTTCTGGGCAGCACTATTTATTTGCACTATTCATATTACTCGCTGCAAACCCTGCAGCATGTGTAACTTATAGGTGTCCAGGAAAACACATACCTTCCAACATTTCAAAATTCAAAAGAGGGACACCCCCATAGGGTTGCCACCTTTTGCCCCAAAAATTCCTGGACACTTTTTTAAGTGGGCGTGGCTTGTTGCAGCCTCAAATTCATTATGAAATTAATTTTTATATATATATAAAATATATAATATATACTGTATATATATTATATATAATATGTATATATATATATATATATATATATATATATTATATATATATATGTATATTATATATATATATATATATATATATAATATATATATATATATATATATATATATATATATATATTATACACAGAGAGAAGCACACTGCCTGGTATTTCGGCGCTGGACTGACCGTAATAGGTGGGATCAGACTGATATACTACATAAAGAATCAAGTCTCAATATATATATATTCAATGTTCCATCCATCATCACATTAATGAAATGTCAGTATTTTTCTCTCCATTCTTCATCTTTAGCTAATTTTAAGCATAATATGACAGTGTTTATGTACCTTTTATGTCGGCTTATAATGTTAGTTCTTAGTTCCAATATAACAGCTAAATAATTGAGCTTTGGAACTTTGTCCTTTAATGTAACATTCTATTGCCACTAATAACACAGTTATTGGCTGTTAAGTTTATGGGTTTAACCATAGTGATGGTCTGCCTGGTATAAATATAATTTTTTGATCTGTCATCTAATATAAGTGCATATTTCTTTAAAATTGACAATAGGCTGTATAATTTATGTAAGTACCCATAGAGTTAATCTTTCTCACAACATGTTTTTTTATTTTACCCAATCAGGGTGATCCTGGTGCCTTTTTAAGTGGCTCAGGTGCTTTGTCCTTTAGCTATGATTACGGCCTGAGGCCGAAACATGTTAGCGGACTATTCGTTGTGATGTACCTGTGCTGACCTCTGGAGTGTTTTAACTTTGTTCTAATAAAGACTGTGTTTTTCCTACCACAAACCGCTGTCTGCAATATCTCTTCTTTGCTGCTTATTTTTCTGGGCTGCAGCAGCAGTTTCAGGACGTCAGCTCCAAAGTTTCTTAGAGGATTTCCATGCTAGTGCTAATACCCGTTCCGGATTGGTCCACGGATACCACATGTTGAGAGATGGCCGGAACACACCCTTTCCTGCATAGTGGCACGCTTCACAGAGACGCTGCAGTGTTCGCCAAGCAAGCTCTGAGAAATTGCCTTTGCCTATAAAGGACTTCAATGAGGAGCCACAAGAAGAAGGGATGATCGATGCACCTTTGAGGTGGTGAGTTGAGGCGTTAGTGCCTTTTGGGAACACGGCTTTCCTTAATTCTCATCCTCCGTCTGTGTGGTCTGAATGCTAACGGCAACTGTTTGTTACACATACACTGGTAGTGACTGTGACTTGTGACTTTTCTTTGGCAATTTCACGAGCCCTGAAGTGAACTGCATCCACACAGGAGGTTATTGTGAGGCGTGTATAGGGGGCATCTGCAGGATACAATACTAATAACATTTATTTCACCCATTATTGTTTTATTTCATATAATTTTGTTTGTTTGCTTAAGGACATTTATCCTCTGGAATTTGAATTTTGTTTTACAATACCAGTATTTGAGTGAATTTATGGAGAGTAACAGTGAACTTTACTTTACTATTAATTCTTATTAAGTGCTTTGCCCAGATGCACTCCACTGTTTCTGCCCTACAACCTGAGCTGTCCATTACCTAGGCTCCATGGAGGTCACACATTTTTACTCTTTATTGCCTGTATCTGAAAGAGATTGTACTTCTATGGAAATTGAGAGAATTTTCTCTACAGACAAATCTAATTACTCATTGTCAGCTTTATTTGAAGAAATGGAGAAACTATTGATCAGGGAGCATAAGCTCCAGTGGGACATATGGACATTAGAGACATATATTAAACTTAAGATCATACCACATGGATTGAGATTGAACAAATTTCCCACGTTTGATGTTACTGACACTGTGTTTATTGGCACATGGAATGATATTTTTTCTGATTGCTCAGTACGCCTAATGTTGTTGTTAACCTCTTACAAATCTAATCTCCTCAAAACCACCAGAGAGGAGATAGGGGAATTGCAAACTGAAATGAATTCACGACAGTTAGAAGCCAGTTTTGCTAAATTTGATGGAATACTAAAAACGGTGGTAGCAAAAGTGAAAGATTCAGTTCTTGAAATTAAACACACAAAATTTGTAAGGGATCAGACTGATTATAGCAACAACACAGTATACTCATGGAAGCGTTCAGATAAGGCCATATACAGAAGACAGAACAGGGGGAGGTCTAGAAACAGACGTAATAACAGCAGTAATAAAACTAAAGGTCAAGCACCTACACATAACATAGAAGTCAAGCGAGTAACATATTCAGATACTGATTTTGAGTCAGGAGAGGAAACTGGTGCATCTAGTGGTGAAGAACCCCCTAAAGGTATATTAAAAAACAGTCATCAAGTGTTAGTACAGAACACACATGCTTTGGCGTCCTCTGATCATCATCAGTTTCAAGCAGCTACGAGTAAAACCCAAAATGCTGATCCTAAGAGCTTTGTATCTAATTATGTGGAAGAAAGTGCTGGTGCTATGGCAATGCAAACACATGTTTCTGTTGATGATCAGAGAAAGATAGAGCAGGTTTTTTCTCTCCCTCCTCAACGTACAGGGATAGGTCAAACAGGCCAGGGACACTATCATCTGAGAGGCCAGAGAGGGAAACAGAAGTACAAATAAGTAATGTTATAAATTTGTGTAAGTTTACACTCACAGATTCACAAGTCTTTCTCCTAAGCCGTGGCTTGAATTTTGCACCCACTAATCATTTTAACATCTTTAACACAATTCTTGATGTTAACAAACTAAAACGTAACATGACTCTACAGAAACATTTTTATACTGAATCACCTGATTATTCAGGTAGCAGAGTAGATTCTAAGATGAATTCATCTTCACATGTTTTACGTACTAGAAAATTAACATTTAGTGAAACCTGTGATGTAATTAATATGGAATGTTTGTCTAGGGACACCATGACAGATACTAACAGGGAAAGTATTAATGCATCTAGTGGTTTCCAGAAAAGGTCACTGTTCTACCCTGTTCACACAAGGGGCAACACTTTGGAGACTTTCTTCAAACGTGTATAACGTGACCTTGTTAAACTCAAAAACTCTGTTGGGTATCAAGCCCCCAATCTGTCTGGACCAGAGAGAGCTGCCCTTAAAGAGCTTCAAGAGAATCATGACATAGTCATACGTACAGCTGATAAGGTGGGCTCAGTCGTGGTCCTAGACAGACTGGATTATGTGAATGAGGCTTTGCGTCAACTTAACAATATTGAGGACTATATTCCCCTTTCTAGGGACCCTACCACTGATTTTAAAAGGGAGCTTTTGGACATATTGGATGATGGGTTGGAGGATGGGCACTACGATCCGAAAACTTTTGAGTTTTTAGTGGTGGACCATCCGGTAGTGCCCATCTTCCACCATCTACCAAAGGTGCACAAATCCCTTGAGGATGTTAGGGGACGTCCTATAGTCAGTGGGATTGGTTCACTGACGGAACATGTTTCACAGTGGGTGGATAGCCTTCTGCAACCCCTGGTTCAAAATCTGTATAGCTATATCCAAGACACTAAAGATGTCATCTGTACACTTGAGCATCTGAAATGGCAACACAATAGTCACAAGTGGGCCACAATTGATGTGGTCGCACTATACTCCTCCATTCCACACAAGGAGGGTCTAGTAGCGGTCAATTTCTTTTTGGAATTTTATTCTGATTTTTCTGTTGAATTCAGACGTTTCATTCTTAGGGTTCTTAAATTTTTGTTTAAGCACAATTATTTTTCTTTTGAGGATGGTTTCTATCTCCAGAGACGTGGGACAGCCATGGGGGCTAAATTTGCCCCCTCCTATGCCAACCTATTTATGGGTTGGTGGGAGCTGTCCCACGTCTATGGAGATGGAAACCCCTTTAGAGAATTTATTTACTTTTATGGCCGCTATATAGATGACCTGCTCCTCGTGTGGAATGGGAGTGAGTCACAGTTCATGTCTTTCATTGTATATTTGAACTCTAATAATATTGGAATAAAGTTTACTAGTGAACTACAGGGAAGTGTGATTCATTTTTTGGATATTACGATTACAGGCGTAGAGACAGAGATTTACAGGAAGCCCATAGCCGGGAATACCCTCCTACATGCACAGAGTTGCCATCCTAGGCACGTACCCTATGCTGTGGCCAAGGGCCAATTTATTCGGGTCAAACGTAACTGTTCTTTACCGAATAAATATGCTGAACAGTCACAAGATTTGACTAACAGGCTGAAACATAGAGGGTACAGTGCTAAGGTCATTAAGGAGGCCAGGAAACAGGTAGATGGCCTAGATAGGTCAAAGGTTTTGGGTTTGACAAGTGCAACTGATAAGCACAAAACCACCAATGAACATAAAGGAGTAACTTTTGTCACAGAATTTAGTCAGGAATATACAGAAATCTGCAAAATAGTTAAAAAACATTTTTCATTTCTAGTGGCTTATGATAAGCTTGAGCATTGTATTGCCCAAGGTTTACGCTGCACCTACAGGAAAACAACCACATTGGGTAACTTATTATCTCCTTCTGTGTTACCTAAGATTAATCAAAAGCAGAGTTCTTGGCTTACACACAGAGGCATTTTCAAGTGCCGAAACAAATGCAGGGTGTGTGAATTTGTTTTACCCTCTGACAGTATCAAGTCTGAAGTCACAGGGGAGACTTTTGCTATACAGTCCTGTCTCAAATGCACTTCTACGTATGTTGTGTATGTGTTGAGCTGCATTACGTGCCATTTACAGTACAATGGACTCACGACTACTGAGGTAAAGGTGCGCATTTGCAATCACCTCTCCACGATACAGGCTGGTGCAGCTTCCACACCTTTGGTGCAACACTTTGCGAAATGTCATCAGAAAAGTGTAAGCTCGCTTAGGTGGCAGGCTATTGAAAGAGTGCTTTGCCCCCCAAGAGGGGGCGATAGAGACAGGCTGCTGCAGAAGAGGGAAATGTTCTGGATTTTTAAATTACAAACTCGTGTACCTACAGGTTTAAATTCAGAATATGACTTAATAAACTATTGGCAGTAGATATCTCTATTGCCTTGGGTCAATTATTCCCTCTTGTGCAGCGGCCTGTCCTGACTTTGCACTTAACCTGTTCCTTGTTTATACTCTTTATACCCTCTATTATTATTGTTGTTGTTGTTACAGTTGACAACCAATAATAATAGTGATATTTCTTCCATTTTTGAAGTCTCTAAAAATCAAGTCTCAATATATATATATTCAATGTTCCATCCATCATCGCATTAATGAAATGTCAGTATTTTTCTCTCCATTCTTCATCTTTAGCTAATTTTAAGCATAATATGACAGTGTTTATGTACCTTTTATGTCGGCTTATAACGTTAGTTCTTAGTTCCAATATAACAGCTAAATAATTGAGCTTTGGAACTTTGTCCTTTAATGTAACATTCTATTGCCACTAATAACACTAAAGGATAGCAAGCATTTATTAATTCTGGGTTGTGCCAGACTTAATTTAAACTATAAACCTAGCATATGTAAGAGTGTGTATTACAAGATCTTACAAACAAATGAATATGAGCTGTATTAATTTACAATCATAGTATTCGCTGTACTATAAGGCACCATATTTAGAACCTCCACATTCACTTGCAACCCTGTTGCTTATTTTCTATAAGCCGCAAAACAATTACCATTCATTTAGTCTGGGTTGCGCCAGACTTTATTTAACTGCTTAATATAGTGCTGGAAATGTTAATATGTTACGTTGTGGAAACTAAACTACAAACTGAATGATATTTACAAATTCTTTATAAAAGCAGGGTTGTGCCTAGCTATGCAGACTCAACCTTAATTACTCACTCAGTATATGAATGAATGCACACCCCCAGAACTTAAAGAAAATTGAATTTATTTTAGGTGCTATCCATATAACCAGGGTGGGGCCTGAGTTATTACCTACTAAGTTTTCTAAAGGTTGTGTACCCAAGATTAGGAAGACTGATAAATATGAGCCATATCATTTTGGCAGCATTTGCTGTATGTGCTTAACCCAGCAATCTTGAGTATGGAATCTGTATCAGATGGAAATATATTATTAATAAGGGTTAAACCATTTACCTATGGAATGGGCTATATTTGAGGTCTAGGAAGTACAAAACTATATTCATTCCACTATAAACTTTATTTCCAAACTTTATGAATGTGCGCCTAACAAAACACTGACCTGATTCCAATTTTCATGTATGTGCGCTTAACACAATACTGTAAATAAAAGTAGCACCAATCACGTACACATTGTGAGTTATTCATATAAATACACTGGCTACAACTGTAGCTCAGGCTATAATTGATAAAGTTTTTTTCTGTGAGTCTTTAATTTATTGTCACCCCTATTCTTTGATTATTATCATCAATGTGAAATATTCATAAGTTTGATATTATTTACTATACTACATACTCAATAGTGTTCCTTGAATCACATTGAGTGGAAATCGCATTACCTAGATTTGAACTTTCACACCAGCTCTTTAATTTTGGTTATAACCATTGCTGTAACCACCACCTAGTTGATTGATTTGATTATCTAGATCACCAATATTAGTAAATTTATTGAGGCCGAATCATTATTTTCAGTGATCTAAGGTGAATTTAATACACTGATTTGGATACTGGTAAACATTTTAATTGTGTGTGTATCAACCAAACCTTTTGGTTTTATAATATTAATACAAATAAAAGTTATATTTTAATATCCTGTTGGGGAATCCCATCCCTTAGTTTAGGCCTAGAGTGCTGCAAGTGCATACTTTGGGAAGTCTGGTATCCTTTATACCATTCTTCCTTGGTGTTTATACTCTCCCAATAATATGTGAGTATATGGCAGGGTTATAACTTAATATATTTAATAATATTTCTTTAAACTAAACCCACAATCAAATATACATTTACTAAGACAATAAAATTAATATAAATTCCTGAATTCTTTTTATTAGTAAATATCTATGAACACATTAAAATATATTTGTAATACCAGAATATGAGTCAATATTATATGCGTTTAAAAACTATTTAAAATATGCTATGCAGAGTTTATACAAGTTTACCTTATTCACAATAGAAATTTCACCCAGTTAACACAATGAGACTTAAGATCTTTAACTACTAACATCCAAACAATACAATTCTAACAGTGCTTAGTAAACAATAGGGCAATATATATATATACTCAGCTATTTAGCTGCAATCGATTCTAATACAATTCTAATTAGGATACTAAAAATACATATATTCTTACTGTAAACCGTTACTTTAAAATGTCTATTTATTTAAACTGGAACAAATTCTTAGTTACTTATAATTAAAATCAATTCTAAGATATATATATATATATATATATATATATATATATATATATATTCTATATTTTGCTTCAAATGAATTACTTAGCATACAAAAGATAAACTTGACCCTATACAGGTGTAACATATCTCAGCCTAATGTCACTATCCCTTTAAGAAATCCTTCTCTGACTGCTGCATTTGGGCAGTATTCACATTCAGCTTGCTTGCCTGCCTGATTAATCATTCATGCACCTGATTACCTCAGCCTCTTTTTAAGCCTTCTCAGGTCTAATGTGCTTGGCATTAACATTGAAGTTGTGATCCTGAACAACAGAGGTCTGTGACTGTTTCCTGTATGAATTTACAAACTATTTCAACCTACAGCATTTTCTATTCCAATGCCTAAAATCATCAAATCGCAAGTATCCAAATAATTCCATTTTCTGTTTCCTGGACACTGCTACTTAACAAACTCAGAACTTTATTATAAATCAAGCATACTTTTGGTTATCATCACTCTCTAATTACAACAGCATCTTACTCAGAACTTTATAACTATTTCTCTGCTACAAGTTGTCATTGCTGAAATATCCTGCTGCAAATATGTTAACATATTCTGAACTCTGCATCTATGTGTTCAATTAAAAGCTTTCATGTGATTCTCCAATATATGTTCAAACAGTAATTGATGCCTTAAACTTAACTTTCACCTGTACTGCTCTGCTAATTACTGACATACAGCTCTTTATAATATTATATACTGTGAACCTGCAACAAACCAAGTTTGCATCTAAATGCACAAACAGTAATTAATGCCTAAACTTGCAGCTTGTCTAAGTACCTGTGCAGCTGTGCTTAAACTCTGACATACAGCTTTATATAATATTATGTACTGTGAACCTGCAACAAACCTTAGTTTGCATCTAAGTGTCAATCTTTTACTAGATTACTCTGAAGCCTGAACATTCCACATTGCTATATTTTTTCTCTCATTGAATCCTGCAGTTACTTCTATTAACTAACTATAAGTCACAGTGAAGTCAGAATATATTGTATACAAATGTTGCACCCTCCATTTATTCTACAATAACTTCTAGCAACTATGAATCACAGAATATCATCTATCCACGTCCAGGATACTCTTCTCCGGGTCAGGGGTCGGTGTCTTCAAATCCCTACCACTGCCCCGAGGGTCTGTGTCCTGAGCGCATGTACACCGGATCATGACAGACCCAGAAATGGGTGTAATAATACTTGATCCTGAAGATAGCCATGCCCTCTACTCAGAAGCGAGTATGGTTCTTGGCTGTAAAGTGGGTCTTGTTAATTCTTCGTTTATAAACCCTGAAGAAAGCCTTGCCCTCTGCTCAGAAGAGAGTATGGTTCCTGGCTCTAAAGTGGGTTCTTTTTCTTTCTCTATAGTTGAACCTTGCCCTGGCATGGGCATTCCTTCACCCGATCCTACTGAGGATATTCCTGAACCTTGCCCAGATGTGGGTACTTCTGAACCTTGCCCTGGCATGGGCATTCCTACACTTGATCCTATTGAGGATATTCCTGAACCTTGCTCAGATGTGGGTATTCCTGGCCCTGGTGTGGGCATTCATATACCTGTTCTTAGTGAGGACACTTTTGATTCTGAATCCAGTAAGGAGACATTTCATATTGAATTAGAAGATGGCAAGAACTGGACAAATCTTGCACTCTACACTCCTATCTCCTACTTTGAAGAAAGCCCTGCTATTGCGTTAGAAGTGGCTATAGCTTTTTCTTTTGGAGTATATCTAATCCTCAGCCAAGAGGTTAATTCTGAGGATACTCAAATCTCTGACCCAAAGGTGGTTAATCTGGTTATCAATCCAGAATGCTGCATCTCTATTTCTGAAGCTGAGGAAAGCCTATTCATATCTCTAGGACTGGCTGCCTTTTCATTGGCTATGTACATGGTCATCTATCATGAAGAACATCCGCCTGTCTACCCTCAGGATGATTCTGTGGTAGGAAGCTCATTGTATGTTACGTTCATGCATTCTCACGATGACTACAAAAAAGTTGACTTCAAGTTTTGCTCTCATCATTGTCAAGATCTTTTGATACCTGAATTACATGGCCTTTACTTCGTCATTCAACTTTTCCAAGAGATCTCCAACCCTCCTTTCTTGATTTCCGATTGGACTCACTACCTCCATACACCTACTACCTGTTCTCCATATCAATTTTGTTCTCTCTCCTTTTGGATTGTATTGGGCGCCCGGAGGTCGCCTTTCAGGAGGGGAATCTGTAACATATCTCAGTCTAATGTCACTATCCCTTTAAGAAATCCTTCTCTGACTGCTGCATTTGGGCAGTATTCACATTCAGCTTGCTTGCCTGCCTGATTAATCATTCATGCACCTGATTACCTCAGCCTCTTTTTAAGCCTTCTCAGGTCTAATGTGCTTGGCATTAACATTGAAGTTGTGATCCTGAACAACAGAGGTCTGTGACTGTTTCCTGTATGAATTTACAAACTATTTCAACCTACAGCATTTTCTATTCCAATGCCTAAAATCATCAAATCGCAAGTATCCAAATAATTCCATTTTCTGTTTCCTGGACACTGCTACTTAACAAACTCAGAACTTTATTATAAATCAAGCATACTTTTGGTTATCATCACTCTCTAATTACAACAGCATCTTACTCAGAACTTTATAACTATTTCTCTGCTACAAGTTGTCATTGCTGAAATATCCTGCTGCAAATATGTTTTTTTTTTTAAATGTTTTTTTTTATTTTGAGCATACTAAAAAAGAAAAAATACAACAAGCAGAAAGAGAATACAGAGTCATAAACTTCTCCAGCTTTGACTATTTAACACATTGTAAAAAAAAAAAATTACATTTACAAGTCTCTGATCCTCCCAAGACAATTAATAGTCCATATCTCTGTCTCTCTCTCAAAATTTCCATAGCTCAATTTTCCATTTTCTATTGTTTGAAATACCATAACATCGATAACAGATGTACAAATACAACAAAATTTACACCGTAATTAGTTTACCTTTACAATTTTGGTGAACAGTGTATCTTAGTATTTTCCACTAATCGCATCCTATTCACCCAAAAAATGCAATACCTAAGTGAAAATAAATCTTTTCTTTCTTTTCTCCTTTCTTTCTTTCTTTCCTTCTTTTCTTCCCTTCTTTTTTGTGGAACTTCCCAAATCACAAAAATAACCACACACACAAAAAAAAAAAAAATTATTATTCTCTCTCCCTCCCGGTGTTATCCAACATCTTTAGTTGTACAAATTCTTTAATACCTTTTTCCTGCCATTCCTGGAATACTATATTCTGAAGCCCTGGTTGAAAATCCACGCACCCGATTATTGGTAATATTTTAGAAACCTGATAATTTTGTCCTAGGATTTTACAATACTTCTGCCATGCCAACACTACATTTGAACATGTTAGTAAATTGCTGATATTACTTGGTAACTTCTTGTGTGGGCAGTGTAATATAGCTTTTAAATTGAATGGTTTAACCATTTCTGATTCCAGCTTGTAATATGTGACATAGTTTGATTCTGTGAGCCAATCAAGGCCAAACTTTACTAGGGTAACAATATTGTAATATTTAATACTTGGTAAGGCAAATCCCCCCACTTGCTTATTTTGTATTAATTTTTCCATTGACATACGCCCTTTCTTTTTCCCCCAAATGAACCTTCCACATGCCCTGTTATATTTATCCAGATCCTTTTTCAAAATAAAAATGGGAAGATTTTGCATTAAAAATAATATTTTTGGAAAGAAGATCGTTTTTAACAGCATAACCCTAGCGGATAGGGATAGATAGTACATGTTCCATTTGTCTAAATCTAGTTGTATATTATCAAAAATATCTCTGTAATTTAACTGGTACCATTCTCTGGGGTCCCTACTTATTCTAATTCCCAAATAATTAATATAATTTACTTCCTTGAAGATGCAATTTCGACTATATCTGTTTTTTTTTTACCCACATAAGTTCTGATTTATTAGGATTAATTTTGTATCCCGTAAAGAAGCTAAAATTGCCTATAATTCCCAGCACCAAAGGGATACTACTAACAGTATCTTTTAAAAGCAATAATATGTCATCGGCATATAGAGATATCATAATGTTTTGGCTACCTACTTCTACCGCTTGTACTTTCTGCCTGATGTAAATTGCTAGGGGTTCCAGCGCTAAGTCAAACAACAAGGGTGATAGTAGGCACCCCTGCCGTGTACCCTTTCCGAGCGTTATATACTGTGATAATTCCCCATTTACTAATAATTGTGATCTTGGTTTGTTGTATATTGACTCAATCAGCTGTGTGATATTTCCTGAAAACCCAAAATTTTCCAGGGCTGAAAACAGATGGTCCCATACGATGGAGTCAAAGGCCTTTTCGGCGTCAATTGTAATGATTGCTAGGTCCCCAACTCCATCGCATGCGACCCGCCGTCCCTCCCCCTTACCAAGATAATTGTAGTAATCTAGCATTGTTAGGACTCTTCGCATATTTCGTACTGCGTTTCTCCCTGGTATGAAACCTGCCTGATTGGGGTGTATTAGTTCCCCTATAATTCTTTTCAATCTCTCTGCGATAACCGACGTTAAAATCTTATAATCTTGGTTTAACAATGAGATTGGACGATATGAGGCTAGGTCCTCTGGATCTTTACCTTTCTTGTGGATTAGCGTGATAACTGAATCTGCAAAATATTGCGAGCTCATCTCCTTGTTCATATAATATTCATTATATAGCTTGATAAGTGTCGGGGTCACTAATTCTACTGTTGACTTATAGAACTCTGCAGGAAGACCATCTGGCCCTGCCGCTTTCCCTACTTTGAGTTTTTTGATAATTTTTACAACTTCTGTCTCTGTAATTGATGTATTTATTTTAAGCAGTGCCTCTCTTGTTATTTGGAGTAACTTAATCCCTTGCCAGAATTTCTCTTTCTCCTCCTGATTTATCTGCTGTTTGGAATAGAGATTTGAATAATATGTATAAAATGCCTGCCTTATTTCTGAAGAGGAGTTTAACACTCTGTCCCCTGTTCTAATTGTTGTTATTATATTCTTTTTACTGCGAAATTTGATTAACTTAGCGAGATGTTTAGCATTTATACCTTGATGGCCTTGATAGACCGCCCTTGCTTTAAGTCTTCTCTAACCCATTTTTCTTTGAGAAAGTTCTCTCGCTCCGTTTTTTTAGATATATAGCTGCCCCATGTATCTTCATTTGGGTTTCCTTTATACTGCTCGAATGCATTTCTGAGCTGGTTGGCCAGTTGCATCTCCCTAGCCTTATATTTGCGGGTCAACAACACCATATGCGCCTTTATCTCCCCTCTGAGGACTGCCTTACCTGCCTCCCACAGAATTTCCGTTCTGTTCATATATTCCTTATTATTCGTGAGATATTCTTGCCACGTTTTCTGCAGCCAATTTACAAAATGTGGGTTGTTATACATAAACCTTGGGTAATGAAATGTGTTTCTATTTTTACCGGGTCTGGATGTGGTTGAAATCTTGAGTGAGATTATTGCGTGATCTGACAATATTATATCTGCTATATTTGTTTCTAATTCTAGTTTGAGTAATTGTTCTTCTACTAGGAACATGTCAATACGTGAGAAGTTTCTGTGTGCCTTAGATTCACATGTGAATGTCCGTTCGTCCGGATGTTGCAGCCGCCAAATGTCATTTATTTTTAGTGTCTTAGCAAAATGTCTCAAATACTTTGCTTCCCTGTAATTTGCCTGTTTACTTCTTATTTTAAATTTATCAATATCAGGGTGTAATGTCATGTTCATATCCCCAGCAATTATAAGATTTTGTCCCAGATATGGTGTTACTTTTTGTTTTATCTTTTGCCAGAAACCCTTGTCTAGACCGTTAGGGCCGTATATATTACATATGGTCCATATCTCATTCCCTGACTTAATTTGTGCAATCAAATATCTCCCATCCGTATCTACTTCTTGCTTTAATATACCGTAACTCAGATTTTTATTGAAGAGTATCGCTACCCCCTTTTTGCGTTTGTTACACGGTGTGGCTATTATCTCCGTAATCCAATTTGTCTTTAATTTCTCTATCTCTGGTCTTTTCAGGTGTAATTCCTGTAGGCATATAATATCAGGTTTACCTTTTTTAAGCATTTTTAAGACGTTTTTGCGTTTAGCAGGGGAGGTTATCCCTCCCACATTCCATGATAATAAACTTAATGTATTAGGTGTAGCATTCATTCCTTAACTAAATTATATATTTTGACTTGAAAAGGGGGCAGGAGACGCCCGGACGGTAAGAAGAGAGGAGAGGAGCCAACCCTGAGAGAGGAGCGTGAGAGGGAAGAGAACAACACAAAAACAGAACACAACAAAAAACAAAAAAAAAAAAAGGGAAGTTCCCTCCTATACATACCCATAACTTCTGTTATAATATTATTTTTATACATTTAAATGATAATATTGTGTCAATCAGTATACTGAGCTGAATAAAATTTTACACTGCAATATTATTTTCATCGCAAAAGGCTTTTGCTTCATTCACCGAGTTTAAAGCAATGGTGCCCTCCATACTTAGTACCGTTATTTTGGCTGGATATCTCATGTTTGCCTTAAGCCCAGCTTTGATCAGTCCTGTACAGAAAGGCGCCATTGCCCTACGCCTGGTGGATGTCTCTTGAGAGAAATCTTGAAATAAATATACCTGTTTGTTCTCAATCATGAACGGTTGTGCTCTTCTATAGTGGCTCATCACATTAAATTTATTCTGAAAATTTAAATATTTGATCAATACCATTCGTGGGCGTGCATTACCATCTATGGACTCTTTACTATTCCCAATTCTGTGTGCTCTTTCGACTTGTAATTTCGTATTGCCTAACTGTATCCCTAGCAAGCTAGGCAGAATTGTCTCCCCAAACCTTAATAGATCCGTGTACTCCTTTGTTTCTGGGAGTCCCACTATTCGCACGTTGCTGCGCCGTGACCTATCCTCAAGGTCATCTACCTTGGACTGCAACGTTTTAATTTTATCTGTATATAAATTCATATTTGTTTCCTGATTGTACATTTTATCTTCTAGGTCTGAGACCCTATCTTCAACTTCTCTCATTCTGACCGCAAATTGCTTCACCTCTTGAGAAAGATCCGCTATCTCTCTTTTGATTATCTCAAATTGCGGTAAAATTAAATCAGCAAGTTGATTTATTGTTAACTGTGTCTCTATTTTTTTTCCTGGGCTCTCTGGATCTATTTCTGTGCTGCTTTCCTGCAAAACTCTCAATTTTTTGTCTTTCTTGACCGGCATATTAGGGGATCTGTTTCTCATATTCGTGATATACTTATCCATAAAAGGAAGTATAAAAAGAAACGTGGTTAAAAATGGGTATGTGACAATACTAGTTTCCTTCTACTTCTGTGATATTCCTCCTTTACTATGCTGTAACCTCACTTGTCCTTAATATTACTTGGAGCGGAGAAATGATTTTGTCTCTTAACATAGAAGCTTAAGTGCTTTCCGTGCCCCCAATTATCCCAGCCCCTTATGAGTGTCTTTGGCCCTACCCTTTAAAATTGTGACTAAATTGGTGCTCTTTTTCTTATTCTAAACTTTCAACACCTCTTTGACTCAAAACCTTTAATACTTGTGTGTGCTTAGTGGCTGTCCCCTCCCTTTAGAGGGTTAACCTTATCATATATTATCTAAAATGTGTAGTACCCACTTTTAGCCACTAAGGGCTTTGCTCTTTTATGCTTTCTATTATATAGATAGTGTTACTGATCAGGTATCCCCAATTCGCCTTCCGCACAGACACTCCAACAATTCTTTCTCCTATGTTTTTAAGTATTCTACTTGTTAGATCTGCTTTCTAACTTTATTGCCTTTAGCTACTGTTTTTTCTGTAAAAAAGCCAAAGATCAATTTTTAATCCTCTTCTATCCTGTTATGGGAATGATGTTTTCGCTCTTATGTTGACCCTTCTATTCGATTGAGCCCATTTGTCTATTACACTTCTTTATAAAATAATGTTTTTTATCTGCCTGGCTATACTACACGCCCCACATGTTGTAGATAATATTCCCTTGTACAACCATTCATAATAGGCATTTTTGCAGACTAGCACATTGCATCATTACCAACTTAATTTCTTATTTCCGTCCTTTGTTTCTATAAAGACACCCTGCCTTGCATGAGAAAGAAAAAAAGAAAAAAAAAAAAAAAGAAAGAGAAAAAACAAAACAAAACAAAAAACAAAACAGAAAAAAACTGACAGGTGGATATAGATAAATCACATTTTAAACGTGTCCCAAAAAACAAGTCCATAAGTAGCGTCCACACTTTTTAAGCGTAATGTCCTGCTTTTACTGCTTTTACTTTTCCCTTTTCTTCCACCTTTTAGTATTGCTCAGTTCTAGTTCACTGTTCTCTGTGTAACTGTTATCTAGCTTTTACCAGACCTAAATGCTCTGCAAGAGTCTGCACCCGCTCTATGGCGTAACTATTCGTTAGTTCCACAAGGAAAGTTCAATGCGTGCTGTGCCTATATATAAACATCCTTTCTGTACTGCACACTTTCACTTTAAATCCACCTTGTTTGCAATATTGTCTTATGAGACACGTCCTTTCACAGTCAATAAACCTTTTGCTGTACCGAGTCTATGGTATCTCTCTTCACCACAGACACACACTGCTTTTCTGCCTCAAGCAACACAACTTTATATTTGCAATATTGTCTTGTGAGACACGTCCTTTCACAGTCAATAAGCCATTTGCTGTACCGAGTCTATGGTATCTCTCTTCACCACCGACACACACTGTTTTTCTGCCACAAGCAACACATATATATACATATATATATATATACATATATACATATATAATTTTCATTTATAATATTCATATACTCTGACATACAGGAAAGTTCCACTCTGAAAAGCATTACTGGGCTAAAAAGTTGCACCCAGGTGGTAAATCGCCATAGAACAGGCTAACAATGGTATTGAACCAGTTGTTCATTCCTGTGAGTGCACTTCTCTCTGTATGTATTCTTAAATTTAATAAAGAGCAAGAGTCTTAAAAGTCTAACTCTACAAAATTATATGAGAATACAAATATTATATTTAGTATATTTAGTCTTATAGGTTATTTAATATGAGGAATTTTAGTTCCTTAATCTGACTTGTAAAGTGCAAATATATATATGTGTATCTAAGCAATATTTTCTGATTTCATCCCAGAGTGACAATATACGTCCATAAAATATATCTGTTTATTTACACAGCTTTTTATGGCTCATTGAGGAATTAACAATTAAATTCTAACTAATCCAGAAATATATATTTTATGTTTCTTGACCATGCAAGACATAACTATATGAAATCTGGCTTATTATTTAGCTAAAAAGGGGTTTACAATATACAATTTGTAGCTATGGGATTAGATATTTCTATATTATATTAATAGGCAGAATTGACTAGGTTCTAGCCTAAAATATTGCATACATACACATATAGATGAGAAAATTATAAATAACCCAATGTAATAAGACTCTTAAAATTACTGTTGGTTTCAAAATACACAATTATTTATTAGATCAGCTAAAAAACATAAAATGACACAATATTCAATGCGTAGGCCTAAAGACAATAACAATTAACATTTACTTACAAGACAAATATACACTTATACAAACATACATGATACAAGTACCTTATTCAGATGTTGTAATAGGGTTGTCTGGGACAGTATGGATGTTTCTGCTAGCTTCCTGTCCTCATCCTCCCCTCTCTCTCTCCTTCTGACTCTGACTAACCCTACTGACTAAATCTTGTTCTATATATTAAAACCATGTCCCCATCTGTTAGTATTACTTTAATGCAATTGGTTAAATTTTTCCCTCCCTAACCATATTTGGGACACTGAACACCATTGGTCCTAGCTGTTTACATGTAAATAGGGGCTATTTTAGGGGGTGGATAACTATAAATCATGATAACCTGTTATCTACCACATCCACACCCCAACAGCCAAATACTTCTATTTACATGTAAACATTTGGTGTGTCAAGGTATTTGAAATATTACTAAATAATATATACAAGTATATTTGTCTTTATTTAAGAAGTCTGTGGATGTGCACATCAAATAATTCATTTAGAGATCTCCAACACTCAATATGCTAAATTATGCAATTGTATAACCACAAGGAACTGAAAATTAACACAGGTAAAATTCTGAATACACATCTCCAGGCTGAACCAAAAACAGCATTTTGATGCATAGATCAGGATACCTACTCATATATGGACTTCCTGCCAACAAAGGAGCTGATAATTAGCACAAGTTTGTTGAATGGCTCATACTGTGTGGCTGCTAACACTGAGATATACGAACGGACCCCATGTGGTGAGTAAAAGAACAACTATGTTATAGGCAAGTAAAATACATTTCAGCATTATAAGAAAATATATATATTTTTAATGGATATGTGACGGTCTTTTATATGATAATAAATATAAACACATTGTATTAATAGATAATTGCTGCATGGGATTTTTATATAGGAAATAAATTCAGAATTAGTATAGATTAAATAACCATTTTAATAATCCCATATTTGAAGTGCATATATATAACATACATTTTCTATTTTTCAGATGGATCATAGGGGAATGCATGCAGGCAGAACTATTGGAAATGTGAAATAGGCTGAAATTGTGTAAATACATATATGACAGATGTTTAAATGCCATTAATTTCAAAATAATTAGCAGCATAATTCTTTTAATATAATGTAATATAAAAAAAACAAAAAAACAAACATGATGTTTCATATCAAAACGATCAGGGAATTGATCTGATGCTGCTCCATCTATAATTAATATTGGGAGAGATTAATACAAGAAATTATGGCAATTATTACACATTTTAAAGAAAGATGTTTAAATGTATAGCTGTATTTGTTTGTCATGCTGCATTGTCTTGTGCTGTCTGTTTGTAATGCTGCCACCCAGTGTCATGATGCAAGAATTGCAGCCATGAGATGATTGGTTGTTGCAAGGATGCATTTCCTTGACAACACACTTACCAAATAAACCAATCCATGTTCAGTTGCAAAGAACCAATCCGAGACAAGGTTTCCATTTGGGGCGTTTCCAATTTCACCAGTGAGGAGAACCCATATAAAGTGATTGCAGCATAGAGAGAGGGAGATTCTGCTGAGCTAAACTTGTAACTGGTTCCTGTTGGCGCGAAAAAGACCATTTTACTTTGGCAAAGCTGATCTACCACTTTCTCATTGATTGCGATATACACTTATTGGTGATCTGAGGTAAAATAATTCCTATTAAGGAATATTGGATATCAACTGCTGTTTATTTGGTAAAGTATACAAAGTTATTAGTGAGATAAGTTATATGCATAGTCACTACAGTTAAATTATAATAAGCAGATTTAAGGAAATAGTTTATATTTCAAATTAGCATTTCATAGCCTATGTATTGTTAAACTAATCCCAATCTTAAATTGTTTATCTAGGCAAATATATAATAATAATTCAGAAGTGTATATTGTATTATTGTTTAAATTTGTATCTGGTAGATTAAGTAACCTATCTGTGAAAGTTCTGATGTTTTAAATCAATATTGTATTATGATAAATTACAGTTAAATAGCATAATATATATTATCCTATTGTTTATAAGCACTGTTTAGAATCGTATTGCTTGGATGTTAAAAGTGAAAGATTTTAGTCTCACTGTAATATTTTAAATGCAGCTCTGAATGAAAGGTTGGTTTTAAGGATACATCTGGGTTTTATAAGAAGAATAGCATATCTTAATAGTTGGTTTTAACATATATAATATTGTGCCATATTCTGATATTGCAAATATATTTAAAAAATGTTCATGGATATTAACTAAATAAAAGAATTCAGATATTTATATTAATTGTATGGTTTCTAGTAGATGCATGTTGGTTACGGGTTTCTATTTTTAAGGATAATTATTATTTGTATTGTGTTATAACCCTGCCATAAGCTGATATATTATTTGGAGAGCACTACTAAGATTTTCATAAATATACTGACAGGTGACTCTATTGAATGGAAGGAAGCCTGGGGAAATAACTCCCTTATTTACCATCTCCTGATTTTCTTTGAGGTAGACAGGGTATGGTAAACAAAAAGCTTTATGGTTTTGTAACTGAAACAGGGCATTAAATAGACAGCTTATATATTTCTCATGGCTAGTTAATATGACTAGAATATTATAACAGTACATAAATGTGCTCATACATACAAACAATATATACATAGAAATATAACTATAACATAAGCAATTTCCCAAACTGTAACAGTATTTAGTCTCCCTATGGGAAAAAGGGGCAACCAGACGTGGACTCCTTGCTCAGTGTGCTTAGAGGAATATGGCTACACCTCACTGACAAGGCCCAATGAAGGCCGAAACGATCATCTGGGGTTGCTGTGTTCCTTGTTCAGAGAGGTATTGCCTGGTATTTCGGCGCTGGACTGACCGTAATAGGCAGTATCAGACTGATATACTACAGGAAAGTTCCACTCTGTGAAAAGCATTACTGGGCTAAAAAGTTGCACCCAGGTGGTAAATCGCCATGTATAAGTGCAAGCTGTACAGTGTGTGTTGAGCTAACAATGGTATTGAGCCAGTTGTTCGTTCCTGTGAGTGCACTTCTCTCTGTATATATATATATATATATATATATATAATATATATATATATATATATATAAAATATATATATATAATATATATATATATATATATATATATTATATATATATATATATATATATATATATACACACACACACACCAAGTTGAAACCCCAATACCAAGTTAAATAGTGCTGTAAGTATAGCCGAGAAAATTATTTAGAAAAGCTAAACTCAGATTAACAAGTTTAAGAGAAAATATAATTGACACTAACTTTTGGGCGACAACTTTACAAAATTATTGGAGCAGTGTTTGGAGATGAGAAAGATGGAGATGAGACCGCGCATTACCTGAGATTGCTAAGCTTGGGGGCATCGTGAACCGATCACCGGATTCGGGTAACTGTTGGGCGGGTAACTGGTGTAACGGACGGGCGGGTGCGCGCGATATCCTATCTCTCTGCTTTGCTGCAGGATGTGACGATACTCACCTCCTGGACCCTGTTCCCCCCTCCCACGGCCCCACTCCTCCCACATTATCCTCCGTCTCAGTCTCCTGCAGACTCCACCTACCCGGTTAGTAACCCCGGGCTAAGCGGTCCTCTGGCCAGCTTATTTTTTGTAAAGTCTGTGCAAACTGCTGCGCAAGGGGAGCGCTTAGCCCGGGGCATTTGAGGCTAGTTCTGGGACACGGGACACAGAGCCTCAGACCGGGACTGTCCCGGTGAAACCGGGGTGGTTGGCAACCCTACACCCCCCCCATGGCAAAAATTTGAAATGTGGTGGGCAGGAGTACGGGCGGGGCTTAAAAAAATCATAAGACCAAAGTAATATAACTACAATTCTAAATGAAGTCATATCTTTTAATACTCTTAGGCAGCAAATCAAACACAAGCTCAAACCACTGGTATAGCTATGTGAGCTCTGTATTTAATTGACCTTTGCAGAGACAGTGCTAAATATTTATATGTTAATTGGACATTTAATAATAGATTCTTTAAACCTGCTCTCTGCAATCCCCATTAATATTCTAGATTCTGGCCTTTAAAGTTAGCAAAAATGCACAGTAACACACTACATATGCACATATGCACATACATACACACTGCATAGCATGCACTTACACATGCAGATACACACACACTACATTGCATACACTTACACATGCAAATACACACACTACATATCATACACTTATACAGGCAGATACACACACACTACATAGCTTACACTTATACATACAGATACACACTACACAGCATACACCTATACATGCAGATACACACACACATACATACAGATACACACACACACTACACAGCATACACTTATACATGCAGATACACACACACACCATACAGCTTACACTTATACATACAGATACACACACACACTACACAGCTTGCACTTATACATACAGATACACACACGCTACACAGCATAAACGTATACATACAGATACACATGCACACTACACAGCTTACACTTATACATGCAGATACACACACACACACATACACACACTACACAGCATACACTTATACAGGCAGATACACACACTACATAGCTTACACATATACATACAGATATACACTACACAGCATACACCTATACATGCAGATACACACACACACTCACACACACTTATACATACAGATACACACACACTACATAGCATACACTTATACATGCAGATACACACTTATACATACAGTTACACACACTACATAGCTTACACTTATACATGCAGATACACACACTACATAGCATACACTTATACATACAGATACACACACACTACATTGCATACACTTACACATGCAGACACACACTACATATCATGCACTTATACAGGCAGATACACACACACACTACATAGCATACACTTATACATACAGATACACACACACACTACATAGCATACACTTATACATGCAGATACGCACACACACTACATAGCATACACTTATACATGCAGATACACACACACACTACATAGTATACACTTATACATGCAGATACACACACACTACATAGCCTACACTTATACTTACAGATATACACACACAATACACAACTTACACTTATACATGCAGATACACACACACACACTTATACATATAGATACACACACACTACACAGCATACACTTATACATGCAGATACACACACACACACTTATAGATACAGATAGACAAACACACACACTAAACAACTTACACTTATACATGCAGATACACACACATGCACACTTATAGATACAGATAGACACACAGTACATCATATATTGGTTTCTGTAACTCATTGTATGAGGTCCTGGGGTTGGCAAGCACATTAGCTGGCAGTCTGAGGCTGCCACTGTTTGTTACCCTGGTGTTGCACTGGTCATCATATAAAACTGAAGGCATGCTAGTATTATCACCAGGGGTTTGACATCATCACTACCAGGGGTTAGAGGTCACCATTACCTGAGGTCAGAGGGTATACAGCCTTCTTACTCCTACTTGCATGGGGCAATGCGGGACAGATGGCTAGCAACCCAGGACAGCGGGACTGACCCTTAAAATCGTGACTGTCCCGCGAAAATCGGATCAGTTGGGAGGTATGAAAACATGGCTGAGGTGGCAACCATAGTACTGACAGTGAGGCCATCTCACATGGGCTTAAAACCCCCTAAAATGATTACTCTTATTGTCCCCCCTTAGGTACATTATAGAGCCCAAGTGAGAGGACAGAAGTGACAACTGTCTATGAAAAAAACAGTGGCAGTCCATCTCTGTATTTACACCTTTTGGTGTATTGTATTAAATATGTAGATCCATTGTACTTCACTTTGTAGCAAGATCTTATTTCTGTCACTCCCCTTCCTAGGGCTAGATTACAAATGGAGCTCTATTTTGCACTCCTGCTCGAGCGTACACTTAGATTGACTTCAGCTTTTTGCATGCATTGGGTACTGCGCAACTTACATTTTGAAAGTAAAAAGTTTTCACTCGCACACTAACTCGACGTGCGCAAAAAGCCGAAGTTAGAAAATCGTGACCACGTTTAAGTATTTTCCCATGGACTTCAATGGAGTGCGAAAAGTAGAAAAAAACACTTACACTAACCTGACAT
Source organism: Bombina bombina (assembly GCF_027579735.1). Lineage (NCBI taxonomy): Eukaryota > Metazoa > Chordata > Amphibia > Anura > Bombinatoridae > Bombina > Bombina bombina. Next base: position 386,806,711 of record NC_069503.1, on the reverse strand, counting down.
GAAATATTAATATTTCACATTCCATTGTTCTTCACATAGAATAATATGTTCCATTTATTCATAAATATATGTATGTGTGTATATATATATATATATATATATATATATATATATATATAAAAGAGTAGTGGACAAGCGCACAGAGGGGGCACTCCTAGTGAAGTATATCTAAATCAATCTCATTCACTATAATAAATGAATAAATGCACACTCACGTGATTCAACCTCATCCAGTATGAGGTATGAATAAGGCACTTGGTTATAGGTGATCTCTCTTCCTGGTCTCCTTACATGATATCCACTATGGTCCTCTTCTCCTTTTCTGGTTGTAAACAGGAATCTTATCCCACCATTCCTCCACAGATGGGTTATATAATTCTCATTTACAAGTGGTGGATTCTAGTGTTTTGAGGCCATATAGACGTAGTGTATAGAAATATTACTCTTTAATGAGAAGGTTAACAAATAAACATGCACACACCATATAGGTGTACAGAGTTTAAAAGCTTCTAATTTTAAAGGCAGTCTGCAGAGCGGTAGTTTAAAACAGCCTCCTATGGAGGATAAAGCAGTTAGCAGCGTGAGCGGTTTCTAGCCTGCATTTATCAATTTATGCCAGTATCTCAAACCGTTATAATGCTGCTCCACTTTAATTACAATAAAATAAATCTACACATAACCGGACGTTTGATATCGTTTGATAGATCACATTATTATGTATGTGATACCTGTCTACTCATCCAGCTCCGGTTATTCAGTAGAGTGTGTGTTCCGTATGGTGGGGGGCTTTTACGTGGTGTATATGTTGGAGTGCACCTGCAAGAACCCACTGAGGTACATAGGGTGCACCAAAAGGGGCTTAAATATCAGGTGCCTCGAACATATGAAAAATATTGAGGAAGGGACCCTAAAAACCCTGTTAATTCAACATTTCTGTAAAGCACACAATAAGAATAAGAAGGAGTTCTACATAAAGGCAATAGAGCAAATAAACACAGGAAGCAGAGGGGGCAGCAAACTTTTAGAATTGAGGAAGAGAGAGACCTTTTGGATCTATACATTGGGCACGCTGGAGCCAAATGGTCTCAATAGGGATATAGATCTAGCTGCTTTCCTTTAGTTACCCTATGAGATATAACAGTAAATAACTGTACAGGAAAGTGAGAGTTCAGGCAGTTGTGAGTCAGAATAGGTTTGACATAACTAGAATAAGGGCTAATATTCTAGCTAGACACATACTTGCCATAACAAGAATAGAAATTATTCAGGTGGGTACAGGCACTCAATATTCTGAGAATCATAGTACATAGAATTAGATAAAAATGATCAAAGGCTCTTAAAATTATCCATATATAGAGACAACTTCTCATCAAAGAGAAATAGTAATTGGCTTCTTTATATGTTTTAAACAGCATTATTTAAACACAAGTATGATAAGCATACATATTCACCCTCTAGGTAAGCACCACTTATCCTGGGATTGGCCCTCTGGTATATATAAATATGAGCTATAGAAACAGGTTGGGAGATGGGAGAGAAAACAAATTGTTGGACTTCAAGATTCAACGCACGTGAAACTGCAAACAGGATAGGATACAGACTTTTATAGGATATAATACTTTAAGATCTCTGGAAATCTAAACACAGACCCGTGAATCTCCTGACAGACCCGTATAGCTCTCTATAGTAACTGTGCTTCACATAGTCAAATAAATAAAAAACAAAAAGGGAAGTATACATCTCACATTGAGCTTGAAGAGAGCACACATGAAATATGGAAATGCTTTTTAAATTAATTGTTTTTTAGCTGATTGTAAATTAATGTTTAGTGTGGGCACCTGCCAGTAAGGGAAATGGACGACCTACTTATACAGTGTATGAGCCAAAGAACGCTATAAATATCGGATAGGAGGGGGGCGGCCCCTACCTCTGATGAAGCAACCAATGGTGTTGCGAAACATGTTAGGCTCTGCCCCCTCCATACGGAACACACACTCTACTGAATAACCGGAGCTGGATGAGTAGAAAGGTATCATATACATAATAATGTGATCTGTCCAACGACTGAAGCCCGGTTATGTGTAGATTTATTTTATTGTAATTAAAGTGGAGCAGCATTATAACGGTTTGAGATACTGGCATAAATTGATAAATGCAGGCTAGAAACCGCTCACACTGCTAACTGCTTTATCCTCCATAAGAGGCTGTTTTAAACTACCGCTCTGCAGACTGCTTTTAAAATTAGAAGCTTTTAAACTCTGTACACCTATATGGTGCGTGCATGTTTATGTGTTAACCTACTCATTAAAGTGTAATATTTCTATACACTACGTCTATATGGCCTCATAACACTAGAATCTATCACTGGTATATGAGAATTATATAACCCATCTGTGGAGGAATGGTGGGATAAGATTCCTGTTTACAACCAGAAAAGGAGAAGAGGACCATAGTGGATATCACGTAAGGAGACCAGGAAGAGAGATCACCTATAACCAAGTGCCTTATTCATACCTCATACTGGATGAGGTTGAATCACGTGAGTCTGCATTTATTCATTTATTATAGTGAATGAGATTGATTTAGATATACTTCACTAGGAGTGCTCCCTCTGTGCGCTTGTCCACTCTCTACTCTTTCAGAACTACATGGGGAGGATCTTTCTTTTTAAGAAGACACTCCCATCTCAGACACAGCAGCCAGAACTAGAGGCGTTTGGGGGAACTGTCACAAACCTGTTTAAAGACCGGACAACTTTGTGGACTACCCTATAATTCTCCACTTTTGCTGGACTGGGGTTGTGTGTAATCAAGTGGTACAAGTAAAACACTAGAGTGGCACACTATAACATCCATACTAGAGGATCTACCACTCAATGTTTTAATTATATGTGTATTTATATAGGGTAACGGTGTATAATATACCATTGTAATAAGTCTATTCTGTACCTAGTTCACTCCCAAGTATCAGCGCAACATCTCCGAGCACAGACATATCCACTTTATATATATATATATATATATATATATATACTGTATATACTGTACATATTTATATATAAGCAAAAGTTCAAGGGTATATGCACTCTCACTACCGTCCTACAACTGCCACGGTGCTCTTGAGGAGTATGCAGCAAAGAAACATTCACCTAGATTACGAGTTTTGCGGTAAGGTGAAAAAGCAGCGTTAACAGGTCCTAACGCTGCTTTTTTACGCTCGCTGGTATTACGAGTCTTGCAGGTATAGGTGCACCGCACACTTTTTTGGCCATACCGCAAACCGACTTACGTAAAGTTCGTAAACCCTTTTTTCTATGGGACTTCCATAGCGCTGGTATTACAAGCTCTCTCCTTTCTCTTTTGCTCTCTCTCCCCCCTCTTTTGCTTTCTCTCCCCCCTCTCTTTTGCTCTCTCACCCCCCCTCTTTTGCTCTATATCCCCCTTCTTGTGCGCTCTCTCTCTCTCGCACAAGAAGGGGGATATATACAGTATATACAGTACACTGTATACTGTATATAAATCAGGGGTTGAAAATTATCTTAAAATACTAGTCCTAGTTTACTAGAACACTATACATTTTGAAGTTACTACATGCTAAATTTTAATACACTTTCATACACTCCTTTTATGCACTCAGATGCATTGGCACAGACACATTCAGACTAACACACACAGATACATATGTTTTAGCGCTGATACTATTTTCTTTTCTTGATGTGTGATATGTGGAATACTGTGAAAAAGCCTCAGCAAGTGTTTGTGTTTTATTTTTGAGGGGTTCTTCCTGCTCCTCACTTTGTGCTTCCAATGTCTTCCTTGGCCTTCCACTTTGATTGTGTCTGGTTTCACTCCCTACTATCTCTTGGACTACTTGTGTGACTCCCTATTGGCAGGGCCGCCACTAGAAATTTTGGGGCCCCTGACTTAACCATTGATCAGCCCCCCCCCCTCCTTTGACATGTGCAATTTTTGACCAAGTGACTAAAACGTCTATGCACTTTATTCTTAAGTGTCTATTTAAACTTGCAAATGTTGTAAAGGTAGTAACATACACACACAGACACACTCATACACTTAAACACACACATTCACACATAAGGATTCACATATAGACACTCTAGCAGACACGCACAGAAACACACTCAGACACAGACACCCAAACAGACACTCAGCACTTGTTTACATTGACATGACAAGTAATGAGGTAAACTACAGTTTTATAAAAAAAAGGAGATTTAGAAAAAAAATATGGACTTCTGATTATCTTTTTGTAAAGAAAGATGCCCACTAAATGATGACAACAGCATGCAGTGGCTGAAAGGAAGGGCCCTGAACTGCCTAAACAATAATTTAAAGGATAAATTGTGGATTGGTGACTTCCGGAAAGGTCTTGTTAGTCTCAAAGTCTGTAGGAGGATGTGAATAATCAGTAGTAAGGTCAAAATGTCCTAAAAAAGAACAGACAATGGACACACACAAACTCAAACTTGCACATACACCCAAGGAAACACCAACAGAGACAGCCTCAGAAAACACACAAAGACATACACACACAGAGAGACAACCACATAAAACACAGAAAGACATACATACACACACCCTCACTGAGACATCCACAGAAAACACACAACAACATACACACACCCTCACAGAGACACCGACAGAAAACACACACCCTCACAGAGACATCCATAGAAAACACAGACATACATACATACATACACACACCCACCCTCACAGAGACATCCACAGAAACACAGACATACACACCCACCCTCACAGAGCCATCCAGAGAAAATACACAAAGACAAACATACACACAACCTCACAGAGACACCCATAGAAAAAGATCAAAGACATATGCACACACCCTCACAGACATTCACAGAAAATGCACAAAGACATACACACCCACCCTCACAGAGAGACCCACAGAAAAAAATACATACACACTTATAGACTCACAAACCAAAGCACAAAGACATAAACACCAACACCCACAGAAACACTCACAGGAGGAACCATTTATGCACCTTGCATCCCCTAAATCAACAGTGTGTGACATGCATGATAAAAAAAATTGCAGAAATTAAGAGATCCCTTTTTAAAAATCATATTTGTAAATGTGCAAACAAAAATAATTCAGTGAATTCAAAATTGTACATTAATGATCTGGGTAGATGGCTAGATGAAGAAAAGTAATTTTAAAAGGTTGACATATGTTTGTTTATTTTTTCCCCAACCAAGAGCACCACTTCAAATATAGTGTACAAATGTTCCCATCTATCAGCTGCACTTATGGTTTTTGAAAATGTTGTGCTATATATGGTCTTGGTGGAACCATAAACTGTGGTACTCATACCATTAGATCTGGTTAGATGCAGGATTTAGGCTTGTTGGTATGTATTTCAAAATTAAGTCAGCTGTAATGTAAACTGAACAGTTTTAAGTTAACCTGTCTCATTTCAAACACTGCGCAATCTTAGTCTGAGAGTATAACATTTTATGTAGATGTAAAAATCTTAGATAAAATGCCTCCTTGCATTTAGAAAGTCCTTGCATAAAGGGGCAGTAAACTGGAATGTAATATATATATATAGAACTAAAAGGGCACCTACCATTTGTGTATTGAGGAGGAAACATTTATGCATGGTTTTAAATATAGAATTACGACAGCATTGTCAAATAATCATAAATATACTGCTGCTAAAAAAATGTGTTTTTATGGACACCCGGCCCCACCATACAACTACTACCATACTGAAGTTACAGTCTGAAATTGCACAAAGAAATAAAAAACATTTGCTAAATAAGTCCTACCTCCTCTGCAAATGAAAGTGATCTGCCGTCTGACTCAGGCACACACTGTACAAACAAAGTGCCAAGTCTGTCTCACACTGTGCATAGTAGTTTAGTGCACACTCAGAAATCCTCTCAAATGCTAATACTTTACTCCTTGTAATAACATTTCCCATGCTCAATTAGCACTCTGCCGCAGTACCCACTGGTGGCTGCCAAAATGTAAAAAAAATAAATATTTTTTTTTAGTTCTTGCCTCATGGGGCCCCCGTGGCCCATTGGACCCCTGACAAGAGTCAACCCTGTCACCCCCTGATGGCGGCCGTGCCTATTGGACTCCCCTGTAACTACTCCTTTTACTGCCCCTTTGACTCCCCTGGACTGCCCCTTTTACTTCCCCTGTGACTGCTCCTTGGGCTTACCCTTGGACAGGGCTGAGTGGCCCTTGGCCTCCCTCTGTGTTTGTCAATTGGACTGTCCTGGTTCCTTCTGCTGTCCTTTATGAGCATTGAGTGTCCTAGTTGCTAGTTAGAAATTTTGTTCACTTTCCCTAGTCCTGCACCTCTCTCCTATATAATATGATGCACATCTAAAAATGGGGGAGTTGCAGTGTTGTTTTATAGAGTTCAACAATGTTGCATGTTTATCTTGTCGATATTTGTGATTGGCTATGGAGTCAATAGGGATGTGATGTAAACTAAAAAGAGATTAATGTTTGCTGTATGGTTGTAATTTTTTTGTATACTGATTCTGTTTTTGGTAATTGACAGTCATTATTCGTCATTAACGGTGCTGTTGTGGGAAAATGGAGATCAAATGTCAAGGGAGTCACCAAGCTCATTTACTTCTCTTTTTGCTATATTATAACATTTGTTTATAGGTTGCACCTGCTGTACGTTTTATTAATTATTATTGACATTTGAGGGTGAGCAAACTCTTTTTGATATATTTCATTCACCAAGCTCGGCTGTGTTTGACCTTAAAAGTATGTGATAATTTTATTAAAAAAAATTATCGCCTAGATTACGAGTTTTTGTCAGTAAGGCTTGCGTTGCTAATGAGCCTTTTTTTCTCAACGCTCACTTAAGACAACGCTGGTATTACAGGTCTTTACAAACCCAGCGTTAGCCGCAAAAAAGTGAGCGGATAGCAAAATTTAGCTCCACATCTCACCTCAATACCAGCGTTGCTTACATTAGTGGTAAACTGGCAAAACGTGCTCGTGCACGATTTCCCCATAGGGATCAATGGGGCTGAGCCGGCTGAAAAAAAGTCTAACACCTGCAAAAAAGCAGCGTAAAGCTCTTAATGCAGCCCCATTGATTCCTATGGGGAAACACATTTTATGTCTACACCTAACACCCTAACATGAATGCAGAGTCTAAACACCGCTAATCTTACACTTATTAACCCATAATCTGCCGCCCCCGACATCGCCGCAACCTACTTTATATTATTAACCCCTAATCTGCCTCTCCGGACACCGCCACCACCAACATTATATGTATGAACCCCTAATCTGCTGACCCCAACATAGCCGACACCTACATTATATTTATTAACCACAATCAGCCAATAGGATTGAACTTCAATCCTATTGGCTGATCCAATCAGCCAATAGGATTTTTCCTATCTTAATTCCGATTGGCTGATAGAATTCTATCAGCCAATCAGAATTCAAGGGACGCCATTTTGGATGACGTCATTTAAAGGAACCTTCATTCTTCAGTTGGACTTCGTTTGAAGAGGATGCTCCACGTTGGATGTCTTGAAGATGGACCCTCTCCGCTCCGGATGGATGAAGATAGAAGATGCCGCCTGGATGAAGACTTTTGCCTGTCTGGAGGTCCTCTTCTGCCCGGATCAGATGAAGACTTCTGGCCGTCTGGAGGACCACTTCTGTCCGGTTGGGTGAAGACGTCTCAAGGTAGGGTGATCTTCAAGGGGTTAGTGTTAGGTTTTAATAAGGGGAGATTGGGTGGGTTTTAGAGTAGGGTTGGGTGTTTGGGTGGTGGGTTTTAATGTTGGGGGGGTATTGTATTTTTTTTTACAGGTAATAGAGCTGATTACTTTTGGGCAATGCCCCGCAAAAGGCCCTTTTAAGGGCTATTTGTAATTTAGTATAGGGTAGGGATTTTTATTATTTTTTTTTATTTTATTAGGGGGATTAGATTAGGTGTAATTAGTTTAAAAAACGTGTAATTATTTTATTATTTTCTGTGAGTTAGTGTTTTTTTTTCGTAATTTAGATAATTTTTTACAATTGTATTTAATTGTAGTTAGTTTAGGTAATTATTTTAATTATAGTGTAGTGTTAGGTGTAATTGTAACTTAGGTTAGGATTTATTTTACAGGTAAATTTGTCTTTATTTTAACTAGGTAGCTATTAAATAGTTAATAACTATTGTACCTAGTTAAAATAAATAATTAATACCAGCATTAGGAAAAAAGCAGCGTTAGGACCTCTTAACACTGCTTTTTAACCCTAACGTAAGACTCGTAATCTAGGTGACTGTATTTACAGTATATATCAGCCAATCCAGTTTTTCAGATAATGAACAAGAATTTTGGAAAGATTGGAAACAGGGCCATTTCAGAAATAAGCATTTGTTTAACAATAAAATTCTTTAATAAATTAGAGCATTTTATTATAAACATTAAAATATCTTTTTCTAACTTGGTTTAAAAAGGTCATTAAAAGTTACATTGACATTTCTATCATGCACGTGAAAAAGCCTTATTTTATTAATGTTAAACATATATTTGTAAGGAAAAAAAATGTTAGATTAAAGATGTCTTTTTAGTTTAACTTAAAGGGACACGAAACCCAACAGTTTTCTTTCATGATTCAGACAGAGCATACATTTTAAAACAACTTTCCAACTTACTTATATGATCAATTTTCTTAATTATCTTGGTATCCTTTATTGAAAGAGAAGCAATGCACTACTTGGAGTTAGCTGAACACATCAGGTAAGAAAGTGATAAGAGGTATATATGTGCAGCCCCAATCAGCAGCTAGCTCCCAGCTCCTGAGCCTACCTAGGTATGCTTTGTGACAAAGGATACCAAGAGAACAAAGCAAATTAAATAATGGAAGTAAATGGAAAAGTTGTTTAAAAGTGTATGCTCTATCTGACTCATGAAAGAAAAAGGTTGTGTTTCATGTCCCTTTAAGGATGGTACATGCACAGTATGTGTGTACAAATGAGCCATAACGACTAATAGCTCATTGGCTGATAAGCAGAACTCCCATTGCTTTATTGGTGTACAGTGACGCACCTCATGCACAAACATAAAAAATTATCGGCTAGATTTGGAGTTTTGTCGGTAACGACCCGAAAAACTAACGCCGGCTTTTTTCTGGCCGCACCATAAAAATAACTCTGGTATTGAGAGTCCACATAAAGGCTGCGTTAGGCTCCAAAAAAGGAGCGTAGAGCATTTTTAACGCAGCTTCAACTCTCGATACCAGAGTTGCTTACGCAAGCGGCCAGCCTCAAAAACGTGCTCGTGCACGATTCCCCCCTAGGAAACAATGGAGCTGTTTGAGCTGAAAAAAAACCCAAACACCTGCAAAAAAGCCGCGTTCAGCTCCTAACGCAGCCCCATTGTTTGCTATGCGGAAACACTTCCTACGTCTGCACCTAACACTCTAACATGTACCCCAAGTCTAAAGACCCCTAACCTTACACTTATTAACCCCTAATCTGCTGCCCCCGCTATCGCTGACCCCTGCATATTATTATTAACCCCTAATCTGCCGCTCCGTAAACCGCCGCTACTTACATTATCCCTATGTACCCCTAATCTGCTGCCCTAACATCGCCGACCCCTATATTATATTTATTAACCCCTAATCTGCCCCCCACAACGTCGCCTCCACCTGCCTACACTTATTAACCCCTAATCTGCCGACCGGACCTGAGCGCTACTATAATAAAGTTATTAACCCCTAATCCGCCTCACTAACCCTATAATAAATAGTATTAACCCCTAATCTGCCCTCCCTAACATCGCCGACACCTAACTTCAATTATTAACCCCTAATCTGCCGACTGGAGCTCACCGCTATTCTAATAAATGTATTAACCCCTAAAGCTAAGTCTAACCCTAACACTAACACCCCCCTAAGTTAAATATAATTTACATCTAACGAAATTAATTAACTCTTATTAAATAAATTATTCCTATTTAAAGATAAATACTTACCTGTAAAATAAATCCTAATATAGCTACAATATAAATTATAATTATATTATAGCTATTTTAGGATTTATATTTATTTTACAGGTAACTTTGTATTTATTTTAACCAGGTACAATAGCTATTAAATAGTTAAGAACTATTTAATAGCTAAAATAGTTAAAATAATTACAAAATTACCTGTAAAATAAATCCTAACCTAAGTTACAATTAAACATAACACTACACTATCAATAAATTAATTAAATAAACTACCTACAATTACCTACAATTAACCTAACACTACACTATCAATAAATTAATTAAATAACCTTACCAGCCCTGAACAGGGCCCTTTGCGGGGCATGCCCCAAAGAATTCAGCTCTTTTGCCTGTAAAAAAAAACATACAATCCCCCCCAACATAACAACCCACCACCCACATACCCCTAATCTAACCCAAACCCCCCTTAAATAAACCTAACTCTAAGCCCCTGAAGATCTTCCTACCTTATCTTCACCCTGCCAGGTTCACCAATCCGTCCTGAAGAGCTCCTCCGATGTCCTGATCCAAGCCCAAGCGGGGGGCTGAAGAGGTCCATGATCCGGCTGTTCCGATCAGCCAATAGAATGTGAGCTCAATCTGATTGGCTGATTGGATCAGCCAATCGGATTGAACTTGATTCTGATTGGCTGATTCCAGCAGCCAATCAGAATATTCCTACCTTAATTCCGATTGGCTGATAGAATCCTATCAGCCAATCGGAATTCGAGGGACGCCATCTTGGATGACGTCCCTTAAAGGAACCGTCATTCGGCTAGTAGGCGTCGGGAGAAGAGGATGTTCCGCGTCGGAGGTCTGCAAGATGGATCCGGAAGAAAGAAGATTGAAGATGCCGTTGATAGAAGACTTCATCCGGATCATGGACCTCTTCAGCTCCCGCTTGGATGAAGACTTCATCCGGATCATGGACCTCTTCAGCTCCCGCTTGGATGAAGACTTCAGCCGGATCATGGACCTCTTCAGCCCCCCGCTTGGGCTTGGATCAGGACATCGGAGGAGCTCTTCAGGACGGATCGGTGAACCTGGCAGGGTGAAGATAAGGTAGGAAGATCTTCAGGGGCTTAGTGTTAGGTTTATTTAAGGGGGGTTTGGGTTAGATTAGGGGTATGTGGGTGGTGGGTTGTTATGTTGGGGGGGGGGATTGTATGTTTTTTTTTACAGGCAAAAGAGCTGAATTCTTTGGGGCATGCCCCGCAAAGGGCCCTGTTCAGGGCTGGTAAGGTTAAAGAGCTTTGAACTTTAGTAATTTAGAATAGGGTAGGGCATTTTTTTTATTTTGGGGGGCTTTGTTATTTTATTAGGGGGCTTAGAGTAGGTGTAATTAGTTTAAAATTGTTGTAATATTTTTCTTATGTTTGTAAATATTTTTTTATTTTTTGTAACTTAGTTCTTTTTTATTTTTTGTACTTTAGCTAGTTTATTTAATTGTATTTATTTGTAGGAATTGTATTTAATTAATTTATTGATAGTGTAGTGTTAGGTTAATTGTAGGTAATTGTAGGTAGTTTATTTAATTAATTTATTGATAGTGTAGTGTTATGTTTAATTGTAACTTAGGTTAGGATTTATTTTACAGGTAATTTTGTAATTATTTTAACTATTTTAGCTATTAAATAGTTCTTAACTATTTAATAGCTATTGTACCTGGTTAAAATAAATACAAAGTTACCTGTAAAATAAATATAAATCCTAAAATAGCTATAATATAATTATAATTTATATTGTAGCTATATTAGGATTTATTTTACAGGTAAGTATTTATCTTTAAATAGGAATAATTTATTTAATAAGAGTTAATTAATTTCGTTAGATGTAAATTATATTTAATTTAGGGGGGTGTTAGTGTTAGGGTTAGACTTAGCTTTAGGGGTTAATACATTTATTAGAATAGCGGTGAGCTCCAGTCGGCAGATTAGGGGTTAATAATTGAAGTTAGGTGTCGGTGATGTTAGGGAGGGCAGATTAGGGGTTAATACTATTTATTATAGGGTTAGTGAGGCGGATTAGGGGTTAATAACTTTATTATAGTAGCGCTCAGGTCCGGTCGGCAGATTAGGGGTTAATAAGTGTAGGCAGGTGGAGGCGACGTTGAGGGGGGCAGATTAGGGGTTAATAAATATAATATAGGGGTCGGCGGTGTTAGGGGCAGCAGATTAGGGGTACATAAGGATAACGTAGGTGGCGGCGCTTTGCGGTCGGCAGATTAGGGGTTAATAAGTGTAGGTAGGTGGAGGCGACGTTGTGGGGGGCAGGTTAGGGGTTAATAAATATAATACAGGGGTCGGCGGTGTTAGGGGCAGCAGATTAGCAGATTAGGGGTACATAAGGATAACGTAGGTGGCGGTCGGCAGATTAGGGGTTAAAAAAGATTATTCGAGTGTCGGCGATGTGGGGGGACCTCGGTTTAGGGGTACATAGGTAGTTTATGGGTGTTAGTGTACTTTAGAGCACAGTAGTTAAGAGCTTCATAAACCGGCGTTAGCCCAGAAAGCTCTTAACTACTGACTTTTTTCCTGCGGCTGGAGTTTTGTCGTTAGATGTCTAACGCTCACTTCAGAAACGACTCTAAATACCGGAGTTAGAAAAATCCCATTGAAAAGATAGGATACGCAATTGACGTAAGGGGATCTGCGGTATGGAAAAGTCACGGCTGAAAATTGAGCGTTTTGAGTGACTCCAAATACCGGCGGTAGCCTAAAACCAGCGTTAGGAGCCTCTAACGCTGGTTTTCACGGCTAACGCCAAACTCCAAATCTAGGCCATTGTTTTTTCTTAGTACAAGAACAGCTTTAACGGATACAATTAAAACATTTTATAATGTAGATAAATACATACAGTAATGTGATAAAATGGATATTTCACTATTTTCTATATTAAAGTCTAGTCAAAATTAAACTTTCACGATTCAGATAGAGCATGCAATTTTAAACAACTTTCCAATTTACTTTTATCATCATTTTTTCTTGTTCTCTTGGTATTCTTTGTTGAAAGTAAGTCTAGGTAGGCTCATATGCTAATTTGTAAGCCCTTGAAGGCCACTTCTTATCTCAGGGCAGTTTGACAGTTGTTCACAGCTAGACTGCGTTAGTTCATGTGTGCCATATAAATAACATTGTGGTCATTCCTAGTTACCTAGGAGTCAGCACTGATTGGCTAAAATGCATGTCTGTCAAAAGAACTAAAATAAGGGGGCAGTCTGCAGAGGCTTAGATACAAGTTAATCACAGAGGTAAAAAGTATATCAATATAACCATGTTGGCTGTGGAAAACTAGGGAATGGGTAATAAAGGGTTTAGCTATCTTTTTAAACAATACAAATTTTGGAGTAGACTGTTCCTTTAATTATTTTGTTACTACAGATATCATATTCAGTCAATCACTGAAAACTTTGGAGTTTGATAGAAGTTTAGGGGTGAATGATTTCATTTACTTGCATTGCTCATTAATAAATCAACTTCCATATAAATGAAAACAATTTAATTAAGGAATGTTACTGTTCAACACAATCTGAGTAGGAGGGAGGACATCTGTTGGAACTAAATTGCTTTTTTTTACACTTCTGAAAATTCTTAGTTGTCAAAGAACTAATTTTCCTTATTTATTGACAAAGTATGATTTTGCCAATCAGATGTTTCTAAAATTCTATGTAACAGAAATGAATACATTTAAATTGAATAGGTTCAATCATATCACTACTTTACATTCAAGGGACTTGACATAAATAGATGTATTTAAAATACCAGACTGCAAAGGAGTCTTTCGGAATTTGCCAAGCATAGTAAAATAAAACATATGCATACTTATTGAAACTTTCTTCTATTATTTGTTGCTAACCTAGATGTTTTTTTTTTTTTTTAATTAAACTCTTTCTTGCCTCTACTTTCTTTATGCTGTTGATGTAATTCAATCATCATCCATTTGTAAATGAACCACTATTAGCCTGGGCGAATGCGTGCGCATTAAGAGCTATTGCCTTCTCCATTTTCCTTATTGGGACGTTTCAAATCACACGTTGTACTGAAACCACTTGGTAATAACACTATGAAGCTGTGAATAAAACAAAAATACACTGCGCACAAGTCAAAGGATATATATATATCTCAGCTGAAAGTCCTTCAACTTTAGAGGGATATCCGCTCTTCGTGATTTAGCATTTGCAAAAGAAAAGAAGAAATACAGTGCAATACTATCACAGTCAGGCCCGGACTGATCATAGGGCATACCGGGTTACCTCCTTAGCCTTACCCACCATTACTGCTCACACACTGACTAGGCTGTAGCTCCGTGTCCACTAACTTCTTTGGCACAAATAAATTTAAAAAGTTACTGTACTGTAGACACTCAGTAGTATGTAACATGTTGTGGGTCAAGGAGCTGAAGTACACAGCGGTCTGGTGCCAGTCCGGGCTGCAGCTGTGTGACATGACTTCATGACATGTGGGAATGGGATGGAACTGCTGGAGTCCGGCTAGCCCCCAAAATTTTAGTGAGTGAGCCGCTGCCAGAGCCAGGCACAGTGCAGGTTTACAGTACATGTGATGTGGGACCTGCAAATAAAAATGATATTTGATTCAATGTATTTGACTTGAAAGGGCTCAAAAGTGTGTGTGTGTATGTGTGTGTATATATATATATATATATATATATATATATATATATATATATATATATATATAATATGTGTGTATGTATGTGTGCACATACGCATTTAAACATATAAACATATAAATACATATATATGTTTACACATGAGCAATTTGTGTTCTTCATTAAAAATGAGCACTTTATATTGTTTTTGTTGCGTTTTTTTATATTTTACTTTTTTTTCCATACCAACCAATTCACAAAATAAACCTTATACTTGCCATATTTGGTATACAGTTAAATAAGAAATGGGGGTGGAGTGGGCTGCCGTGCCTTAAAATGCCCGGGACTATTTTTGGTTCCAGTCCGGTCCTGATCACAGTTATACCTTTATTGATTACAATAAATCTAAGGGAATCTGTATTTGCCTCATGATACTCATGAAATTGCCTAGCTAAACTTATAGACGGAACTTCTGCAGAAATATCATCCCTATGTTCACTGATCCTGTCTTTAAACATTATTTTTGTTTTGCCTACATAGATATGCACACATGAATAGGACAATAGGTAGACCACTCCAACTGAGTTACAATTAAAAAAATAACAAATATCAGAAATCCCACGGTTGTTTGTCAAAAACTGTTTAGTTCTACTCATGAAAACACAACTTACACAGCTGCCACAGGGAAAGCTCTCATTTGCTCAAGCACTGTTAAGCCAGTTAGCCTTACTTGGTTTAGAGAGGTACATACTTTGTACAAGCTTATCCTTCAAGTTGGGTGCCTCATGTGCGGTCATTAAGGGACTAGGTCCCACCTCTTTTGCTACTTGCACAGCAGCCAGGACATAGTGCCAGTTCTTTTTCAGCACTTATCTCACATGGTCCCAGTGACAAGTATACTGAGTCATAAATCTAAGTTTGCTTCACAGGGATTTCCATCTGCAGATACAACAGCGTGATCCAATCTGTATGCCTTGATCTTTTAAGTGCTCTATTAATCCCTCTTATGGAGTATCCACAGACCATAAAGCTATTCTGCATCTTAAGTGCTTGTTGTACAAACTTGTTTCTGGAACTACCGTTCCTCCTAAGGGCTAGATTATGAGTGGAGCGCAATTTATGGCTCCCACTCACACGTTAAATTAGGCAGAAGTAAGCTTTTTGCGTGTCGGGTAGTGTACGTATTACAACTTGAAAGTAAAAAGTTTCCCCACAAGCGCAAAAGTCGAACTTCGAATATCGTGACCACATTAACATATTCCCCCATAGTCTTCAAAGGAGTGTGAAAAGAGAAAAAAAAAACACACCTTTACTCGCGTGCTAACCCGATCGTGCTTACTTGAGTGCGCTAACCTGACCTGAAATATTAAAGGTATATGAAAATTCAAAATTGTCTTTTGTGATTCAGACAGATCATACATTTTTTAAAAAGTTTCCAATTTACTTCTATTATCAAATTTGCTTCGTCTCTGCTTTGCAACAAAAGATACCAAAAGAACAAAGGAACATTGATAATAGAAGTAAATTAGAAAGTTGCTTAATGATTCAGATAGAGCATGCCATTTTAAAGAAAACATTTTGGTTTCATGTCCCTTTAATATTTCACATCTCAATGTTTTTCACATAACATATGTTCTATTTATTTTTTAATACATATTTCTATCTATCTATCTATCTATCTATCTATCTATCTATCTATCTATCATCTATCTATTTATCTATCTATCTGTAAACAATTATATATAGGTGTAGATATATACAGGTATATACAGGAATATATATTTAAATACTTAGAACATATTCCCCAATTTAAAGAACATTGGAATGCGAAATATTTACAGTAACCGTAACCACATAAACACTTCATTTTATATGGATATTGCATAAATATGATTTTTAATGTTTTCAGCCACTAGACTGCAAAGGGCTCCAATGCACTTATATATGTTTATATAGTTATACATTTGTACACACATATAAATATATACTGTATATGTTTATATATATATATATTATATACATATATATTTAGACATGTATATACGTATGTATTTCGATGTTAAAGCCCTTTCCATGTCTTTTTTTTCTCTGACACATGAGACCTCATGACTTTGAGCCCTTATAACTTTTTATGCAATTTTTATAAAAAAATAATTGTATTAGACATTGTTATTTTGATTATAACTGTATTTTTAAAGGTATTATTTTTTGTGCCACTTTTTTGACTCACGTAACGGTTATCCAGAACTCTGAGGTTTTGCGTTAAATTTAACTGTGCTCAAGCTTTTACTTTTAACTTGTAATAAGCATGCTACTTTCGACAAGTGCAAAGAACCCCTTATTGCTCAAGTGCAACAGTTAGAGCTAATCTAGCCCTAAATTGGAAGAATTGTCCTACTGGGATACCATCTTTTGAATATCTAGTATGGTGGCTTTTAGCATCTTCTTTGTAAAATATTTAGTTGCAACCAACTCTCCCATCTTACGTATTTTAATGTCTAGGAAGGAAAGCTCCTTAAAATCATATTCGAAATGTGGCTTAATAAATTAAATTATTTGGTTTTCATAAAAAAAATCCTGAGTAGGAAAACATCATTTCAGGCTGCAAAACTGAAAGATTAACCTATAACTTAGTAAATACTTACCTTGTGATAAATATCAGTTTCAAAAAAATAAAAAAACATAATAAAATATATATAATTTTTTTACACACTCTTTTAACTTTACATCCCATTAAAGTTTATGAGCATTCCATTTTGTCATTCATTTTAGTACATCCCCACAAAATAGTATGATACCTAGCAGAAAGCCTACTTCTACCATTTAATAAACGTTTAGAATATTTTTGCTTTAAAAACACCATTTTATCATATTTTAATAGATTTTTAAATAGTTGTTTTCTATGCCCCTCCTAAATCTGCTATTTTGTGGAAGGCACAATATCTTCGAAAACTAAACCAAGAAAATATACAATCTGCTTCCAAAAAAATATGATTTCTTTTATTTCTTTAAATAGGAAGAAAAATACAGCCATATGTGTGTCAGGTTTATAAGTGTCCTTACATTTTTATATAAAAAAAATTAACAGTCGAGTCGGTGCTATAGAAATGAATGCAAAACCCAATACCCACCTGAAGTTAGACACTTTGGGGTAGATTTATCATAGTGCGAGCGGACATCGATAAATGCAGATAGCATACGCTGTCAGGATTTATCATTGCACCAGTTGGCCCCTTTTTCGTTATTTGTTATTCATTATTCAAAATCTAATCGGGATTTCCATGTTCAACAAAAAAATATATAAAAAATAAGCTTTGTGTCACTTAGTGACTACTACCCAACCATACCCCTGACTGAGCATAACAAAATAATATCAAAGTTAGGAATCTAACTTGGGGATTAGACCCCTTAGGAGCCCCCTGAATGCTCTGCCCCTATCCAGTCTCATAGATGATATTGAACATACATACATCATATACACATCTGCCCTATTAAAACTAGGCTATGTGTCACTTAGTGACTACTACCCAAGTATACCCGAGACTGAGCAGAATCCAATGACAACAAAGTTAAAACCCTAACTTGGGTATCGGACCCCTCAAAAGCCCCCTGAATGCACTGCCCCTATCCACTCTCATAGTTGATAATGCAAATGCACACATCATATAAACATCTGCCCTATAAAAACTAGCCTTTGTGTCACTTAATGACTATTATCCAATTAAATCCCAGAGAGAGCAGAATCTAATTACATCAAAGTTAGGACACTAACTAAGGGAAAGGACCCGCAAGAGCCCCCTAAATGTACTGCCACTATCCACTCTCATAGGTGATACATACATCATATAAGTACCTGGCCTATAAAAACTAGGCTTTGGGGCCTATTTAATATGGTGCGAGCGGACATGATCCGATATTATGGATAATATCCGCTGCACATCGATAAATGCCGACAGCATACGCTGTGGCCGCCCCCTGCAGATTCACAGCCAATCGGTCGCTAGCAGAGGGTGTCAATTAACCCAATCGTATTCGGAGCAGGCGGACAGGTTATGAAGCAGCGATCTTTAGACCGCTGCTTCATAACTTCTGTTTCCGGCGAGCCCCCTGAATGCACTGCCCCTATCCACTCTCATAGGTGATCATGCAAATACATACATCATATAAACACCTTCCCTATGAATAAAAAAAGAGAAGCGCTCAACATGGGAACGAACAATAGCATAATAGCTTGTCCTATGGCTAGTTACCACCCTAAAAGCAGCCTCTTTTTGCTCAATATGTGCCTTTCACAGAGAAGAACTTTCCTGTAGCATATCAGTCTGATCCTGGCTTAACAGTGCAGTCCAGCCCCGAAATACCAGGCAATCCCTCTCTGAACGAGAGAAACGGCAAAACCCCAGATGTACGTTTTGGCCTATTGTGGGCCTCGTCAGTGAGGTGCAGCCACATCCCTCTGGGCACACTGAGCAACGGGTCCACATCTGGATTCCCGTCACACACTTAGGGAGACTTCCCCAAGTTTCATAACTTGCATAAATAAAAAGAGAGAAGCGCTCAACCTGGGAACGAACAATAGCATAATAGCTTGCTCTATGGCTAGTTACCACCCTAGAAGTAGCCTCTTTTTGCTCAATATGTGCCTTTCAAAGAGAAGAACTTTCCTGAAGCATATCAGTCTGATCCTGACTTAACAGTGCGGTCCAGTCCTGAAATACCAGGCAATCCCTCTCTGAACGAAAGAAACGGTAAAACCCCAGACATACATTTCGGCCTATTGTGGGCCTCGTCAGTGAGGTGCAGCCACATCCCTCTAGGCACACTGAGCAATGGGTCCACATCTGGATTCCTGCATTACACTTAGGGAGACTTCCCCAAGTGTCATAACTTGCATAAATAAAAAGAGAGAAGCGCTCAACCTGGGAACAAACAATAGCATAATAGCTTGTTCTATGGCTAGTTACCAACCTAGAAGCAGCTTCTTTTTGCTCAATATGTGCCTTTCACAGAGAATAATTGTCCTGTAGCATATCAGTCTGATCCTGACTTAACAGTGCAGTCCAGCCCCGAAATACCAGGCAATTATTCTCTGAACGATAAAAACGGCAAAACCCCAGACGTACGTTTCGGCCTATTGTGGGCCTCGTTAGTGAGGTGCAACCACATTCCTCTAGGCACACTGAGCAACGGGTCCACATCTGGATTCCTGCATTACACTTAGGGAGACTTCCCCAAGTGTCATAACTTGCATCAATAAAAAGAGAGAAGCGCTCAACCTGGGAATGAACAATAGCATAATAGCTTGTTCTATGGCTAGGTACCACCCTAGAAGCAGCCTCTTTTTGCTCAATATGTGCCTTTCACAGAGAAGAATTTTCCTGTAGCATATCAGTCTGATCCTGACTTAACAGTGCAGTCCAGCCCCGAAATACCAGGCAATCCCTCTCTGAACAAGAGAAATGGCAAAACCCCAGACGTACGTTTCGGCCTATTGTGGGCCTCGTCAGTGAGGTGCAGCCACATCCCTCTAGGCACACTAAGCAACGGGTTTACATCTGGATTCCCGCATCACACTTAGGGAGACTTCCCCAAGTGTCATAACTTGCATAAATAAAAAGAGAGAAGCGCTCAACCTGGGAATGAACAATAGCATAATAGCTTGTTCTATGGCTAGTTACCACCCTAGAAGTAGCCTCTTTTTGATCAATATGTGCCTTTCACAGAGAAGAACTTTCCTGTAGCATATCAGTCTGATCCTGACTTCACAGTGCAGTCCAGCTCCGAAATACCAGGCAATCCCTCTCTGAACGAGAGAAATGGCAAAACCCCAGACGTACGTTTCGGCCTATTGTGGGCCTCGTCAGTGAGGTGCAGACACATCCCTCTAGGCACACTGAGCAACTGGTCTACATCTGGATTCCCGCATCACACTTAGGGAGACTTCCCCAAGTGTCATAACTTGCATAAATAAAAATATAGAAGCGTTCAATCTGGGAACGAACAATAGCATAATAGGTTGTTCTTTGGCTAGTTACCACCCTAGAAGCAGCCTCTTTTTGCTCAATATGTGCCTTTCACAGAGAAGAACTTTCCTGTAGCATATCAGTCTGATCCTAACTTAACAGCGCAGTCCAGCCCCGAAATACCAGGCAATCCCTCTCTGAACGAGAGAAACGGCAAAACCCCAGACGTACGTTTCGGCCTATTGTGGGCCTCGTCAGTGAGGTGCAGCCACATCCCTCTAGGCACACTGAGCAAAGAGTCCACATCTGGATTCCCACATAACACTTAGGGAGACTTCCCCAAGTGTCATAACTTGCATAAATAAAAAGAGAGAAGCGCTCATCCTGGGAACGAACAATAGCATAATAGCTTGTTCTATGGCTAGTTACCACCCTAGAAGCAGCCTCTAACTTGGGGATAGGAACCCTAAAAAGCCCCCTGAATGCACTGCCCCTATCCACTCTTATAGGTGATAATGCAAATGAAGACATCAAATAAACATCTGCCCTATAAAAACTAGGCTTTGTGTCACTCAAGTGACTACTATCTAAGTAATCCCCAGAAAGAGTAGAATCTAATGACATCAAACTTAGGACCCTAATTGTAGGATAGGACCCCGCAAGAGCCCCCTAAATGCACTGCCCCTAGCCACTCTTATAGGTGATAATGCCAAACACATACATTGTATAAACATCTGACCTATAAAAACTATGCTTTGTGTCGCTTAGTAACTACTACCCAAGTATACCCCAGACTGAGCAGAATCAAATGACGCCAAAGTAAGTACTCTAACCTGGGGATAGGACCTCTCAAGAACCCCCTGAATGCACTGTCCCTATTCACTCTCATAGGTGATAACGCAAATACATACATCATATAAACACCTGCCCTATAAAAACTAGGCTTTGTGTCACTTAGTGACTACTATCCAAGTAAACCCCAGAGAGAGTAGAATCCAATGACATCCAACTTAGGACCCTTACTTGGGGATAGGACCCACAAGAGCCCCCTAAATGCACTGCCCCTATCCACTCTCATAGATGACAATGGCAAACACATACATTGTATAAACATCTAACCTAAAAAAAACTAGGTTTTGTGTCACTTAGTGACTACTACTCAAATATACCCCAGACTGAGCATAATCAAATGACACCAACATAAAGACCCTAAACTTGGGATAGGACCCTCAAGAGCCCCCTGAATGCACTGCCCATATCCACTCTCATAGGTGATACATACATTATATAAAAACTAGGTTTTGTGTCACTTAATGACTACTACCCACGTATAGCCTGATTGAGCAGAATTAAATGACCCAAAGTTAAGACCCTAACTTGGGGTTAGGACCCCTCAAAAGCCCCCTGAATACACTGCCCCATCCACTCTCATATGTGATAATGCAAATGAAGACATAATAAAAACATCTGCCCTATATAAACTAGGCTTTGTGTCACTTAGTGACTACTACCAACGTAAACCCCAAAGAGCAGAATCTAAAGACATCAAACTTAGGACCCTACCTTGGGGATAGGACCCCTCAAGAGCCCCCTGAATGCACTGCCCCTATCCACTCTTATAGGTAATAATGCAAATACATACATCGTATAAACACCTGCCCTATAAAAACTAGACTTTGTGTCACTTAATGACTATTACCCAAATGTACCCCAGACTAAGCAGAATCAAATGACACCAAAGTTAAGACCCTAACTTAGGGATAGGACCCTGCATATAAAGAAAAGAGCTGCCCTATAAAAACTATGCTTTGTGTCACTTAATGACTACTACCCATGTATACCCCAGACTGAGCAGAATCAAATGAAACCAAAGTTAAGACCCTAACTTGGGGATAGGACCCACCAAGAGCCCCCTGAATGCACAGCCCCTATCCACTCTAATAAATTATAATGTGAATACATACATCAAATAAGCCTGCTCCCTTATAAAAACTAGACTTTGTGTCACTTATTGACCACTACCAAAGTATTCCCTAGGCTAAGCATAATCCAATGACACCAAAGTTAAGATCCTAACTTGGGGATAAGACCCCTCAATAGCCCCCTTAATGCACTGCCCCTACCCACTCTTATAGGTGAAAATGCAAATGCACACATCTTATAAACAACTGCCCTATAAAAACTAGGCTTTGTGTCACTTATTAACTACTAACCCATTATACCCCAGACTGTCAGAATCAAATTACATCAATGTTAAGACCCTAACTTGGGGATAGGATCCCTCAAGATCCCCATGAATGTAATGTCCTATCCATTCAAATAGGTGATAACACAAACACATACATTATATAAACACCTGGCCTATAAAAACTGGACTTTGTCTCACCTAATGACTACTACTAAAGTATACTCCAGACTGAGCAGAATCCAATAATACTAAAAATAAGACCCTAACTTGGGGTTAGAATCCCGCAAGAACCCCCTGAATGCACTTCCCCTATACATTCTAATAGGTTAGAATGCAAAAACATACATCATATAAACACCTGACCTATAAAAACTATGCTTTGTGTCACTACTGTGACTACTACTCAAGCATACAATAGACTGAGCAGAATCCAATGACACTAAAGTAAAGACCATAACTTGGGGATAGGACCCCTCAGTAGCCCCCTGAATGCACTTCCCCTATCCACTCTTATAGGTGATAATTCAAATGCACATATCATATAAACAACTGCCCTATAAAAACTAGGCTTTGTGTCACTTAGTGACTACTATACAAGTAAATCCCAGAGAAAGCAGAATCGAATGACCCCCGAAGTTAAGACTGTAACTTTGGGAAAGGACCTTGCAAGAGCCCCCTATATGCACTGCCACTATTCACTCTCAAAGGTGATAATGGCACGCATACATTGTATAAAGATTTGACCTATAAAAACTAGGGAGAACAGAGAGAACAGAATCTAATGACACTAAAGTTAAGACCCTAACTTGGGGATAGGACCCTTCAAAAGCACCCTGAATGCACTGCCCCTTTCCACTCTCATTAGCAATAAAATAAATGCTCACTTCATATAAACATCTGCCCAATAAAAACTGTTCTTTGTGTCACTTAGCAACTACTATCCAAGTAAACCCCAGACTGAGCAGAATCCAATGATATCAAACTTAGGACCCTAAATTGGGGATAGGACCCCGCAAGAGCCCCCTAAATGCACTGCCCCTTTTAACTCCTATAAGTGAAAATGGCAAACACATACATCATATAAACTTCTGACCTATAAAAACTAGGCTTTGTGTCAATTAGTGACTACTACCCAAGTATACCCCAGACTAAGCAGAATCAAATGACACCAAAGTTAAGACCCTAACTTGGAGATAGGATCCCTTAAGATCCCCTTAAATCTACAGATCCTATCCACTCGAATAGGTGATAACGCAAATATATACATCATATAAACATATGACCTATAAAAACTAGGCTTTGTGTCACTTAGTGACTGCTACCCATGTGTACCCCAGACTAAGCAGAATCAAATGACACCAAAGTTAAGACCCTCACTTGGGGATAGAACTCCTCAAAAAAAAAAAACTGAATGCACAGCCCCTATCCATTATCATAGGTGATAATGCAAATATGTACATCATATAAACATCTGCCAAATAAAAAACTAGGCTTTATGTCACTTAGTGACTACTACACAAGTATACCCCAAACTGAGTAGAATCAAATTACACTAAATTTAAGACCCTAACTTGGGGATCGGAGCCATCAAGAGCACCCTGAAAGCACTGCTCCTATCCACTCTCATAGGTGATAATGCAACTACGTACATCATATAAACATCTGCCTTATAAAAACTAAGCTTTGTGTCAATTAATGACTACTTCCCAAGTGTACCCTAGACTGAGTTGAATCCAATGACAACAAATATAAGACCCTAACTTGGGTATAGGACCCTTCAAAAGCACCCTGAATGCACTGCCAATTTCCACTCTCATAGGTAATAATGAAAATGCACATATATAAACATCTGCCCTATACAAACTAGGCTTTGTGTCACTTAGTGATTACTATCCAAGTAAACCCCAGAGAAAGATGAATCAAATGACAATAAAGTTAAGACACCAAAAAAGAAAGTTCCCAGAGAAACACACTTGTATCTGCTCAATAGTTCATACCACAGTTAAATAGAAATCAGCTTTCCAATACCACAATGTACCGCTACTACATGTAACACGCTATTGAAGTAGACAAAGTTCATGTGACAACACTTTTATAATTAATGTTTCCAACGATGAGCCCAACAAACAATATCCTCTTCAGTGAAGCACACAAGCTAATTCAAAGCTCATCTCGAGCTGTATAGTTACCACACTCCAAGGTTTCCTGGTTTCCTCGCTTGCATCGGCCAGCGTTCGCTCTTACTGGATCCCCATCTATCCACCAAATGCGGATGAGCACTCTCCGTGGTTGTGTAGTAGCAGTGATGTCACCTGACCAATGGAGAAGCCTCCTGGCAATAGTAGTGGTAATCGTCAAAGGAGAAGGGCTTAGCGATTCCAGAAAGCCCTTATTCAAAGGACTGTCAGCGGTTCATGGGTACGGACAGTGGTAAATATTTAAAACAAGATAGCAATTCTGGTAATTTGTGGAAAGTTCAAATATGGGCGGCAGTGCAGCATAAATCCACTCTTCAGACTATGAGTACGGCACCCTGCCGAAATGCGTTAGTATTTTCTATCTAAGGGGCACTGTCCTGTTGTGTTTTACTTATGGAATCTAATCAAAGTTAATTTTTTATTTTATATTCACTGGCAATTTTTCTTTTTTTACTAAAGGTAAGACCCCAACTTGGGGATAGGACCCTCAAAAGCTTCCTGAATGCTCTGCCTCTATCCACTTTAAAAAGGTAATAATGCAAATGCACACATCAAATAAACATCTGTCCTATAAAAATTAGGCTTTGTGTCATTCAATGACTACTATTCAAGTACACCCCAGACTAAGCAGAATCAAATGACACCAAAGTTAAGAGCTTTACTTGGGGATAGGACCCTGCAATAGCCCACTAAATGCATTAGCCCTATTTACGCTTATAGGGGATAATGTCAAACACAGTACATTCAGGGGGCTTTTGAGGGGTCCTATCCACAAGTTATGGTCTTAACTTTGGTGTCATTAGATTCTGTCTAATGACACCAAAGATTAGATTCAAACCATTAGATTCAGTCTAGGGTATATTTGGGTAGAAGTTACTAAGTGACACAAAGCCTAGTTTTTGTAGGTCAGATGTTTATATGATGCATGTATCACCTATGAG
Organism: Bombina bombina; assembly: GCF_027579735.1. Classification (NCBI taxonomy): domain Eukaryota; kingdom Metazoa; phylum Chordata; class Amphibia; order Anura; family Bombinatoridae; genus Bombina; species Bombina bombina. The sequence goes on along the minus strand of NC_069503.1, from coordinate 386,780,788 downwards.
AGTGGATAGAGGCAGTGCATTCAGGGGGCTCCTGCGGGGGTCCTATTCCCAAGTTAGGGTCTTAACTTTGGTGTCATTGGATTATGCTCAATCTGGGATATTCTTGAGTAGTAGTCACTAAGTGACACAAAGCCTAATTTTTATAGGGTAGTTGTTTATACTATGTATGTATTTGCATTATCACCTATAAGAGTGGCTAGGGGCAGTGCATTCAGGGGGCTCTTAAGGGGTCCTATCCCCAAATGGAGTCTTAACTTTAGTGTCATTCGATTCTACTCAGTCTGGAGTATATTTGAGTAGTAGTCACTAAGTGAGACAAAGCCTATTTTTATAGGGCAGTTGTTTATATGATGTATGTATTTGCATTATCAACTATAAGAGTGGATAGGGTCAGTGCATTCAGGGTGCTCTTGAGGGGTCTTATCCCCAAGTTAGGGTCTTAACTTTGGTGTCATTTGATTCTGCTTAGTCTGGGGTATACGTGGGTAGTAGTCATTGACACAAAGCCTAGTTTTTATAGGTCAGATGTTTGTACAATGTATGTGTTTGCCATTATCACCTATGAGAGTGGACAGGGGCTGTGCATTTAGGGGGCTCATGTGGCATCCTATCCCCAAGATAGGGTCCTATGTTTGATGTCATTGGATTCTACTCTCTCTTAGGTTCACTTGGATAGCAGTCACTAAGTGACACAAAGCTTAGTTTTTATAGGGCAGATGTTTATTTGATGTCTTCTTTTGCATTATCACCAATGAGAGTGGATAGGGGCAGTGCATTCAGGGGGCTTTTGAGGGGTCCTATCCCCAAGTTATGGTCTTTGGTGTCATTCGATTCTGCTCAGTCTGAGGTACATTAGGGAAGTAGTCATTAAGTGACACAAAGCTTAGTTTTTATAGGGCAGGTGTTTATACACTTAAAGGGACATTCCAGCCAAAAATTTACTTTACATGGATTCATTGTAGTTTTGAATAGAAGCATTTTTTTAATATACATGTATTAGCAAAAATGCTTCAAATAAAAGCTATAGCTGTTTCAAAAGTGTATTTATGTATGCACCGTGCACCAGCATTTTAAACACAGCACTTGCTCAGAGAGCCTAAGGTGCTTTAAACATCTGGTAATGACTCAATTTGTTAAGTGCTGACATGATACAAGCTCCACTGATGATCTGAGCAGCTGCAGTATTTAAATTGCCGGTGCTGTGAGAATATCTATTTATACTTCACGTGCACATGCAGAGAAAAATGTTAACACTAAAACAGTGATAACTCTTAATAGAAGCATTTTTGCCAATACATCTATATTGCAAATTTGTTTCTATTCAAATATGTAATTCATCTATGTACATTTAAATTTTGACCGGAATGTTCCTTTAACTTTGGTGTCATTTGATTCTGCTCAGCCTGGGGTATATGTGGGTAGTAGTCAGTAAGTGACACAAAGCCTAGTTTTTATAGGGCAGCTCTTTATATAATGCATTTATCACCAATGAGAGTGGATAGGGTCAGTGCATTCAGGGGGCTCTTGAGGGTCCTATCTCCAATTAAGGGTCTTAACTTTAGTGTCATTTAATTATGCTCTGTCTGGGGTATATTTAGGTAGTAGTCACTAAGTGATACAAAGCCTAGTTTTTATAGGTCAGATGTTTATACAATGTATGTGTTTGTCATTATCACCTATGAGAGTGGATAGGGGTAGTGCATTCAGGGGGCTTTTGAGGAGTCCTATCCCCAAGTTAGGGTTTTAACTTTGGTGTCATTTGATCCTGCTCAGCCTGGGGTACATTAGGGTAGTAGTCATTAAGTGACACAAAGCCTAGTTTTTATAGGGCAGATGTTAAAGGGACATGAAACCCAAAAAAATTATTTCATGATTCAGATAGAGAATACAATTTTAAACAACTTTCTAATGTACTTCTATTATCTAATCTGTTTTATTGAACTGAACACATGGGTGAGCCAATGACAATCAGTTTATATATGCAGCCACCAATCAACAGCTAAGACCTAGGTTCTCTGCTGCACATGACCTTTCCTAGATAAACATTTCAGCAAATGATAACAAGAAAAAGAAGTAAAATAAATAATAGAAGTAAATTGTAACATTGTTTGAAATTGTATTCTCTATCCGAATCATGAAAGAAAAAGTTTGGGTTTCATGTCCCTTTAATACGATGTACGTATTTGCATTATCACCTATGAGAGCGTAGAGTGGCAGTGCATTCAGGGGGCTTTTGAGGGGTCCTATCCCCAAGTTAGGGTCTTAACTTTGGTGTCATTTGATTCTGCTCAGTTTGGGGGTACATTATGGTAGTAGTCAGTAAGTTATACAAAGCCTAGTTTTTATAGGTCAGATGTTTATACAATGTATATGTTTGCCATTATCACTTAAGAGAGTAGATAGTGGCAGTGTATTCAGGGGGCTCCTTCGGGGTGCTATCCCCAAGTTAGGGTCTTAACTTTGGTGTCATTGGATTATGCTCAGTCTGGGGTATACTTGAGTAGTAGTCACTAAGTGACAGAAAGCCTACTTTTTATAAGGCAGGTGTTTATACGATGTATGTATTTGCATTATCACCTATGAGAGTGGATAGGGGCAGTGCATTCAGGGGCTTTCTAAAGGGCCCTATCTCCAAGTTAGGGTCTTAACTTTGGTGTCATTCGATTCTACTCAGTCTGGGGTATATTTGAGTAGTAGTCACTGACACACAGCCTTGTTTTTATAGGGCAGATGTTTTTATGATGTATGTATTTGCATTATCACCTAATAGAGTGGATAGGGGCAGTACATTAAAGGGACACTAAACCCAATGTTTTTCTTTCATGATTCAGACAGAGCATGCAATTTTAAGCAACTTTCTAATTTTTTCTTCGTTCTCTTGCTATCTTTATTTAAAAAGCAGGAATGTGATGCATAGGAGCCGGCCCATTTCTGATTGAAAACTTGGGTTATGTTTGCTTATTGGTGGGTAAATGTAAGCCTCCAATAAGCAAGTGCTATCCATGGTGCTGAACCTAAAATGGGCTGGCTGCTAAGATTTACATTCCTGCTTTTTAAAATAAAGATAGCAAGAGAACAAAGAAAAATTGATAATAGGAGTAAATTAGAAAATTGCTTAAAATTTCATACTCTATCTGAATCATGAAAGAAAAAAAAATGTGGGTTCAGTGTCCCTTTAATGGTGCTCTTGAGGGGTCCTATCCCCAAGTTAGGGCCTTAACTTTGGTGTCATTTGATTCTGTTCAGACTGGGGTATACGTGGGTAGTAGTCATTAAGTGACACAAAGACTAGTTTATACAGCGCAGCTCTTTATATGATGTATGTATCACCTAAGAGAGTGGATATGGGCAGTGCATTCAGGGGGCTCTTGAGAGTCCTATCCCCAAGTTAGGGTCTTAACTTTGGTGTCATTTGATTATGCTCAGTCTGGGATATATTTGGGTTGTAGTCACTGTTACAAAGCTTAGTTTTTATAGGTCAAATTTTTATACAATGTCAGACATCCCAACTCTCCCTGAAGTTCAGAGAGTCTCCCTGATTATAATAGCGGCTCCCTGATGCCAGCAAATGGAATGCAATCTCACTGAAACTCAAAGTACCATGATCCAATGTAGCCCAAATCCGGAAAAGTGTTTCTTTAAGGAATGCCTTTAGTTGCTGGGACATTATAGAACCCTCAAAGCATGCATCAGTAACCAAAAAGCCCTCACTGATTTTAATAAAATAAAACACAAATACTACCTTTATTTACTGCACGTAATTAAACTTTGTATTCTAAAATATTTAAGCATTCAACAAGCGTACGATCACTGGAAAATAGCGGCTAGATTACGAGTTTTGTCAGTAATGGTGTGCGGTGCTAACGAGCAGTTTATGCTCATCGCTCACCTACAGACAGCGCTGGTATTAAGGGTATTTACAAACCCGGCGTTAGCCGCAGAAAAGTGAGCGGAGAACAAAATTTTGCTCCACATCTTACCTCAATACCAGCGCTGCTTACGTTAGCGGTGAGCTGGTAAAACGTGCTTGTGCACGATTTCCCCATAGGAATCAAAGGGGGAGAGCCGGCTAAAAAAAAACCTAACACCTGCAAAAAAAGCAGTGTAAAGCTCCTAACGCAGCCCCATTGATTCCTATGGGGAAATAAAAGTTATGTCTACACCTAACACCCTAACATGAACCCTGAGTCTAAACACCCCTAATCTTACACTTATTAACCCCTAATCTGCCGCCCCCAACATAGCCAACACCTACATTATATTATTAACCCCTAATCTGCCGCCCCCAACATGGCTGACACCTACATTATATTATTAACCCCTAATCTTCCGCCCCCAACGTTGCCGCCACTATAATAAACATATTAACCCCTAAACCTAAGTCTAACTTAAATATAATTTAAATAAATCTAAATAAAATTACTACAATTAACTAAATTATTCCTATTTAAAACTAAATACTTACCTATAAAATAAACCCTAAGCTAGCTACAATATAACTAATAGTTACATTGTAGCTAGCTTAGAATTTATTTTTATTTTACAGGCAACTTTGTATTTATTTTAACTAGGTAGAATAGTTATTAACTATTTAACAACTACCTAGTTAAAATAAAGACAAATTTACCTGTAAAATAAAACCTAACCTAAGTTACAATTACACCTAACACTACACTATAATTAAATGAATTCCCTAAATTAACTACAATTAAATACAATTAAATAAAATTAAATACAATTATCTAAAGTACGAAACCCCCCCACTAAATTACAGAAAATAATAAAATAATTACAAGTTTTTTAAACTAATTATATATAATCTAATCCCCCTAATAAAATAAAAAGCCCCCCAAAATAATAAAAAGCCCTACCCTATACTAAATTACAAATAACCCTTAAAGGGGCCTTTTGCGGGGCATTGCCCCAAAGTAATCAGCTCTTTTAACCTGTAAAAAAAAATACAATACCCCCCCAACATTAAAACCCACCACCCACACACCCAACCCTACTCTAAAACCCACCCAATCCCCCCTTAATAAAACCTAACACTAACCCCTTGAAGATCACCCTACCTTGTAAAGTCTTCACCCAACCAGGCCGAAGTCATCAACAAAGCCAGGCGAAGTGGTCCTCAAGACGGGCAGAAGTCTTCATCCAGACGGCATCTTCTATCTTCATCCATCCGGCACAGAGCGGGTCCATCTTCAAGACATCCGACGCGGAGCATCCTGTTCTTTTTTCATCCGACGACTGAATGAAGGTTCCTTTAAATGACGTCATCCAAGATGGCGTCCCTTCAATTCCGATTGGCTGATAGAATTCTATCATCCAATCCTATTGGCTGATCCAATCCTATTGGCTGATCCAATCAGCCAATAGAATGCGAGCTCAATCCTATTGGCTGATTGGATCAGCCAATAGGATTGAACTTCAATCCTTTTGGCTGATTGCATCAGCCAATAGGATTTTTTCTACCTTAATTCCAATTGGATGATAGAATTCTATCAGCCAATCGGAATTGAAGGGACGCCATCTTGGATGAAGTCATTTAAAGGAACCTTCATTCAGTCGTCGGATGAAGAAAGAAGAGGATGCTCCGCGTCGGATGTCTTGAAGATGGAGCTGCTCCGCGCCGGATGAAGATAGAAGATGCCGTCTGGATGAAGACTTCTGCCCGTCTGGAGGACCTCTTCTTCCCGGCTTGAATGAAGACTTCTGCCTGTCTGGAGGACCACTTCGCCCGGCTTCGTTGAGGACTTCGGCCCGGTTGGGTGAAGCCTTCTCAAGGTAGGGTGATCTTCAAGGGGTTAGTGTTAGGTTTAATTAAGGGGGGATTGGGTAGGTTTTAGAGTAGGGTTGGGTGTGTGGGTGGTGGGTTTTAATGTTGGGGGGGTATTGTATTTTTTTTACAGGTAAAAGAGCTGATTACTTTGGGGCAATGCCCCGCAAAAGGCCCTTTTAAGGTCCATTTGTAATTTAGTATAGGGTAGGGCTTTTTATTATTTTGGGGGGCTTTTTTATTTTATTAGGGGGATTAGATTAGGTGTAATTAGTTTAAAAAACGTGTAATTATTTTATTATTTTCTGTAATTTAGTGGGTTTTTTTTTTCGTACTTTAGATAATTGTATTTAATTGTAGTTAATTTAGGGAATTAATTTAATTATAGTGTAGTGTTAGGTGTAATTGTAACTTAGGTAAGGTTTTATTGTACAGGTAAATTTGTCTTTATTTTAACTAGGTAGCTATTAAATAGTTAATAACTATTTAATAACTATTCTACCTAGTTAAAATAAATACAAAGTTGCCTGTAAAATAAAAATAAACCCTAAGAAAGCTACAATGTAACTATTAGTTATATTGTAGCTAGCTTAGGGTTTATTTTATAGGTAAGTATTTAGTTTTAAATAGGAATAATTTAGTTAATGATAGTAATTTTATTTAGATTTATTTAAATTATATTTAAGTTAGGGGGTGTTAGGTTTAGACTTAGATTTAGGGGTTAATAACTTTAATATAGTGGCGGCGACGTTGGGGGTGGCAGATTAGGGGTTAATAAATGTAGGTAGGTGTTGGCGATGTTAGGGACGGCAGATTAGGGGTTAATAAAATTTAACTAGTGTTTGCGAGGCGGGAGTGCAGCGGTTTAGGGGTTAATATATATATTATAGTGGCGGCGATGTCCGGTTTGGCAGATTAGGGGTTAAAATTTTTATTCTAGTGTTTGCGATGTGGGGGGGCCTAGGTTTAGGGGTTAATAGGTAGTTTATGGGTGTTAGTGTACTTTTTAGCACTTTAGTTAAGAGTTTTATGCTACGGCGTTGTAGTGTAAAACTCATAACTACTGACTTTTAAATGCGGTACCAGGCTTGACAGGAGAGGGTCTACCGCTCACTTTTTGGCAGACTTGTAATACCGGCGCTATGCAAGTCCCATTGAAAATATAGGATACGTAATTGATGTAAGTGGATTTGCGGTATTTTCGAGTCTGGCCGAAAAAGTGAGCGGTGAGCCTGTCATTTCAAGACTCGTAATACCAGCGGGCGTTAAAAAGCAGCGTTGGGACCTCTCAACGCTGATTTTTAAGGCTAACGCAAGACTCGTAATATAGACGTAGGTTTGTTGTATGTGGTTGTGCCATAAAGCTACTTTTTTTAATGTGACTTTAGTGGGAAGCTACTTTAATGATAAGTCTCTATCTTATTTATGGTTTCAAGGTGTCCAATATATAACTGGGAGGGGGGGGGGAGGGGGGGGGGGTGACGGCGCAGTAGCGGGTGAAGCCACCTCCCTGAAATGAGTTTTTACAGGTTGGGATGTCTGCAATGTATGTGTTTGCCATTATCACCTATGAGAGAGGATAGGGGCAGTGCATTCAAGGGGCTCCTGAGGGATCTACCCAAGTTAGATTCCTAACTTTGATATGATTATGTTATGTTCAGTCAGGTGTATGGTTAGGTAGTAGTCATTAAGTGACACATATCTTATGTTTTATATTTTTTCTTTGTTATTATGTAACATGGAAATCCCCATTAGATTTTGAATAATGAAAAACGAATACGTTTGTAACTTTAAGTGGGTAAACCCAATGAAGTAAATAAATAGTTGTAAACTGAGCATGATAAATTACAGTCAGACAGTGTTTCATTTGATTTCCTGTTTGAAACGTAGCTATAATAACGTAAAAGTTTTCTTTAGAAAATAAAATGTACAACCACCTCGACCGGGCGTCCTGCGTGATGACGTAATTGGAAGACGGCGTTGCCAGGGAACATAGACGCCCAACCTATTGAAGCTGCCTAGCAACCCTTAAGCCGAAGCTTTAGATCCTGCTACGTGGTTATTTGTTTTCTCATAAGACCCTTTATAGCCCGGTAGCGGCAGCATGGGAGACCTACTTCCCATCTATCACGGGAAATTCATAGACCACTTCCCGAGAATCCGCTCAGTGAGTAAGCTAAAGCCTGACTTATTTTACTAAATGTTACTTACCTGTTTCCTCTCTGAGACACTGTAAACACGAGTTGTTTATCTTTTTGTAAATACATTTGAATGTTGTGGTATCATTTTTGTTTCAGTAAGGCTGACAATGAATAACGCATGTTTGCAAGTAGTCCGATTTAATATATGTGTGAGTAACTTCTTTGTAAATGCCGCAATTTCATCATCTGTTTTGACAGCTGCTTTGACATATTGTTACGAAATTTTCTATAATTGCAATAATCAGTGATAATTTTTCTCAGTTTGTACTTATTGACCACGAGTCTTTTTCACTTTTATGCTGCATATATTCAACAGGTTGAGTTTGTCACCTTCTTGTCTGTCTAAGACTTACTGGATGCGACTATTACTGACTGATCTACAAGTCTCAATGACTCTGCAAACGATTTCTCAGTCTGCCACACTTCACACATTTGTCTATAACCCATATATGTTATTATTTGGTAACTGATGTTTTACTTCTCTTTTTGGCTATGCTATAGATAATGATATGCAAACAACAGTGTCCTAGATGTGTGTCAGTCTCCTCAAATTCTTGTTGGCTCTTTGTTGTCATATTGAGTGTATACTTAAGTTATTATTATATATCACTTATCTTAAGCCACTATGCAATTGAAAGGTTGCAATTTGTAAGCCACAATCCACTTAAACCATGGAAAAAATCTATATACTATGACTTGTATTCACAAGACTGAAGAGTAACCCGAGGCAACTCATTTATCCCTGAAACCCTTTTGAGACTTCAAAGATGCATAAATTCCCAATACCAATTTAATTTGTCACCCACTTTATTCTTGCTATGTTATATGCTGTTATACTGTCTGCATCTATCTATCTATCTATCTATCTATCTATTTATCTATCTTCGATCCAAGAAAATACACTTACAGGATTTTCCCTAAATAGTGTTACTTGTTTACATTAGATATGTTGGGGTGAATTTACCCTGCAACATTTAATCATTTTAACTATTTTGGATAAATCATGTCAGTATGTGTTCTTTATATTTGATCGTTATATATTTATTTGTTTCAGCAAATAGGTGAAATCAATAACAAATAATGATAAAAATAAACAATGAGTTTAAGTTCTAAGGTTTGTTAACTGTTTTTCTGGTTCTTGTAATTACGAAGTTTGAATCGAATCATAACAATACAGTCATGAGAATACCTCAAGCACAACAATAAGTAAACACATGTAAATAATATACATGTATCATAAGTAGTTTACACTTAATAAAGAAGGAAAAGGAAAGTGTGGCTTAAAGAGATACTATACCCAATTTTTTTCTTTCATGAATCAGATAGAGCATGCAATTTTAAGCAACTTTCTAATTTACTCCTATTATACATTTTTCTTCGTTCTCTTGCTATCTTTATTTAAAAAGCAGGAATGTAAAGCTTAGGAGCTGGCCCATTTTAGGTTCAGCACCCTGGATAGCGCTTGCTTATTGGTGGCTACATTTACAAGGGGCTAGGTAACAATACATACAATTATGTCAGTATAGAAACCAAAAAATATTCAAACTTTTGAGTTTAACAGAGATTGATTAAAGGGACATTCTAGTCAAAATGTAAATGCACGTAGATTAATTACATGTTTGAATAGAAACATATTTACAATAAACATGTATTAGCAAAAATGCTTCTAGTAAAAGTTATCACTGTTTTAGTGTGACATTTTTCTCTGCACGTGCAAGTATAGCTAGATATTGTCACTGCCCCCACATTTTAAATACTGCAGTGGGGCTTGTATCATGTCAGCAATTAACAAATTGAGTCATTACCAGATGGTACAAGCACCTTAGGCTCTCTAAGCAAGTGCTGTTTTTAAAATGCTGGTGCACGGTGCATACTTAAATACACATTTGAAACAGCTATAGCTTTTATTAGAAGCCTTTTTGCTAATGCATCTATATTACAAAATTGCTTCTGTTCAATACCACCCATTTGCACCCATTTGTTTTCCAATTTTGGCTGGAATATCCCTTTAAGAACTGTAGCTAGATATTTTGAGTGTCTTTAAATGGACATGAAACCGAAAATGATCATGATTCAGAGAATGCAGTTTTAATCATGTTTCCAATTGCAGTACTTCTGTTTTGAAATTTGCTTAATTTTCTCGGTATGCTTCTTATAGGGAGCAGCAATTACTGGTAGCTAGCTGAACATGTCAGGTGAGCTAATACCAAGGGCTATATATGTGCAACCACCAATCATCTAGCTCCCAGCAGTGCATTGCTGCTTTTGCGTCTATCTAGATATGCTTTTCAACAAAGGATACCAATGGTACAATGCATATTGGATAACAGAAGTAAATTGGAAAGTTGTTTGAAATTACATGCTCTATCTGAATAATGAAAGTGGAATTTTGACTTTTACTGTCCCTTTAAGATATGGGGAAGGTTGTGATCAAGTAAATCTGAATCATTTAACAGTGTGCAGGGCCATTTATAGAAAATATGGCTTCCAGGGCAAGATTGCGAAATGTGCCCCCCACTCCTAAAATTTTACCTCCCTCCCGACCTTCCGTGTTTCACTGGAAATTACTTTTAATTTTCAACTCTTCCAAAATGTACCATAGTTTTTATATAGAAACTTCAGCTTCCAAAAGAACATAAAGAACAAGAAAAAAGGAAAAAAATATATAAAATATTTTAAATGTAATCATTAAAGGGTATAGTGGCAGTTATAGCTGCCTAATGGCCCTATGTTGTACTACAAATAACAAAGAAACATCACTTATTCACAAACTTGTTTGTCTCAATGCTTAAACAAAATAAAGAAAACCACAGACGTTTTCTTAAACCGCAATATATAATTTGTTTAAGCTATCATTGGTGTGCTGATTAAACCCATTAGCTTCTGCTTGTGCTATATTATAATCCAGTTACAGTAGAGAACAACCAGAGCTCTGCAAAGGATTGCTATACATTCCACTGTAGCCCTCTGTCCTATGAAAGGGGTTAAACAGACAGGAAACCCCTAAACTTTCATTCATGATTCGGATAGAACATACAATTTTAAACAACTTTCAAATGTACTTTTATTATCAAATATGCTTCATTCTGTTGTTATCCTTTGCTGAAGAAATAGCATTGCACTACTGACAGCTAGTTGAACACATCTAGTTAGCCAATCACAAGAGACAAATGTGTGCAGGCACCAATAAGTAGCAAGCTCCCACTAGTGTGGGATATGTGCATATTCTTTTTCAATAAGGGATACCAAGAGAATGAAGGGGAGTATTCCCCGAAACGTCACTGCAATGAATCTTTCTCTGAATTTAAGACCAGAGAGTGCTGTCCTTTATTTGCTATATCATCATCCACATTCTAGCACCCTGGCATTTGTGATACCGTTCGTGTGAGTGCACTTGTCTTTGTATCAGTATACAGTATATAATTATATATACGCACATATATACATATACAAAGGTCTACAAAGTATCGCCAGACATAGTGATGTAGTGCTGTGAACAGGGATATTAATCCATGGCATGAGAGGTCAGGCAGCAATAAATTAGCATGATTAGGTTAGAATTTAAGAAACTGAAGTTAGCATTTTTTAAAAGCACATTTATATGCTGTTGATGCTTTTCTTACATGTGTACCTATTCCAGTTTCTGCACACAAGAAAGTTTAATGTAAATGGTACTATAATGAACAAAAGCAAATATTTATTTGTGATGCTGATAACATTTTAAATTAAGAAATAAATGTTGATCTGTTCAAGTGTGATAGGTATAGCAATATATGTAGTGTTTTGTGGCTGTAACTTATCTCACTGACTGCATAATGCTATATATACCATACGGTAAATGTCTTTTGTTATATTACTGCAACATGTATTTTCCCTATTAGATTTATTTTTGTCAAGATACATTTTATGATGTGTTTTATTATGTCAAGTGGCATACTTAATGCATATTATATACTTTATAAATTTCACTGGAATTACCATAATATTTTTTTTATAAACATCTAGATTGTACATCAGTAAGTTTAAAACAAAAACATAATTTATATAAGAACTTACCTGATAAATGAATTTCTTTCATATTGGCAAGAGTGCATGAGCTAGTGACGTATGGGATATACAATCCTACCAGGAGAGGCAAAGTTTCCAAAAACTTAAAATGCCTATAACTACACCCCTCACCACACCCGCAATTCAGTTTAACGAATAGCCAAATAGTGGGGTGATAGAAAAGGAGTAAAAAGCATCAAAAAAAGGAACTGGAAATATAATTGTGCCTTATACAAAAAACATAACCACCATAAAAAGGGTGGGTCTCATGGACTCTTGCCAATATGAAAGAGATTAATTTATCAGGTAAGTTCCTACATAAATAGTTTTCTTTCATGTAATTGGCAATAGTCCATGAGCTAGTGAAGAGTCACTAGAGAGGGAGGGATACAAATAAAATAAGTTTTTTTCATAATTGAAAAGAAAAAACTTAAAACATAATCAGAGGAATCAAACTGAAACAGCTGCCTGAAGAACTTTTCTACCAAAAACTGCTTCCGAAGAGGCAAATACATCAAAACGGTAGAATTTAGTAAATGTATGTAAAGAAGACTAAGTTGCTGCTTTGCAAATCTGATCAACTGAAGCTTCATTCTTAAAAGCCCACAAAGTGGAGACTGATCTAGTAGAATGAGCTGTGATTTTCTGAGGAGGAGCCTGACCCGACTCCAAATAAGCCAGATGAATCAAACCTTTCCTAGAACCAGAAAAGACAACAAATAGACTAGAAATCTTCCTGAAATCTTTAGTAGCTTCAACATAATATTTTAAAGCTCTTACAACATCCAGAGAATGTAAGGATCTCTCTCCAAAAAAATCTTAGGATTAGGACACAAAGAGCGAACAATAATTTCCCTATTAATGTTGTTAGAATTCACAACTTTAGGTAAACATTTAAATGAAGTCTGCAAAGCTGCTTTATCCTGATGGAAAATCAGTAAAGGAGACTCACAAGAAAGAGCAGATAATTCGGAAACTCTTATAGCAGAGGAGTTAGCCAAAAGAAACAACACTTTCCAAGAAAGTAGTTTCATATCTAAAGAATGCATAGGCTCAAAAGGAGGAGCCTGTAAATTCTTCAAAACCAAATTAAGACTCCAAGGAGGAAAGATTGATTTAATGACAGGCTTGATAAGGACCAAAGCCTGTACAAAATAGTGAATATCAGGAAGCTTAGCAATCTTTCTGTGAAATAAAACAGAAAGAGCAGAGATTTGTCCCTTCAAGGAACTTGCAGACAAACCTTTATCCAAACCATCCTGAAGAAACTGTAAAATTCTAGGAATTCTAAAAGAATGCCAAGAGAATTTAAGAAAAGAACACCATGAAATATGTATTCTAAACTCAATAATAAATCTTTCTAGAAACAGATTTACAAACCTGTAACATAGTATTAATCACTGAGTCAGAGAAACTTCTATGACTAAGCACTAAGCGTTCCATTTCTATACCTTCAAATTTAACGATTTGAGATCCTGATGGGAAAACGGTCCTTGAGACAGATGGTCTGATCTTAAAGGAAGTGGCCAAGGTTGGCAACTGGACAGCCGGACAAGATCCGCATACCAGAACCTGTGAGGCCATGCTGGTGCTACCAGAAACACAAATGATTGTTTCATGATGATCTTGGAGATCACTCTTGGAAGAAGAACTAGAGGCGGGAAGATATAAGCAGGTTGGTAAAACCAAGGAACTGCTAACGCATCCACCGACTCCGACTGAGGATAACTGGACAAGTACCTGGGAAGTTTCTTGTTTAGATGAGAAGTCATCAGATCTATTTCTGGAAGACCCCACATCTGAACAATATGAAAAAACACATCTGGATGGAGAGACCACTCCCCCGGATGTAAAGTCTGACTGCTGAGATAATCAGCTTCCCAATTGTCTACACCTTAGATATGTACTGCAGAAATTAGACAGGAGCTGGATTCCGCCCAAGAAAGTATCCAAGATACTTTTTTCATAGCTAGGGGACTGCGAGTCCCACCCTGATGATTGACATATGCCACAGTTATGATATTGTCTGTCTGAAAACAAATGAATGGTTCTCTTTTCATCAGAGGCCAAACCTGAATAGCCCTGAAAATAGCACAGAGTTCTAAAATATTGATTGGTAACCTCGACTCTTGAGATTTCTAAACCCCTTGTGGTGTCAGAGATCCCCAGACAGCTCCCCAACCTGAAATACTTGCATGTGTTGTGATTACAGTCCAAGTTGGACGAACAAAAGAAGCCTCTTGAACTATATGATGGTGATCTAACCACCAAATCAGAGAGATTCAAACATTGGGATTTAAGGATATTAATTGTGATATCCTTGTATAATCCCTGCACCATTGATTAGCATACAAAGCTGAAGAGGTCTCATATGAAAATGAGCAAAGGGGATCGCGTCCGATGCTGCAGTCATGAGACCTAAAACTTCCATGCACATAGCCACTGAAGAGAATGATTGAGACTGAAGGTTTCGACAAGCTGAAACCAATTTCATTTGTCTCTTGTCTGTTAGAGAGTCATGGACACTGAATCTATCTGGAAACCTAAAAAGGTGACCCTTGTCTGAGGAATCAAGGAACTTTTCGGTAAATTGATCCTCCAACCATGTCTTTGAAGAAACAACACTAGTTGATTCGTGTGAGATTCGGCAGAATGCAAAGACTGAACTAGTACCAAGATATCGTCCAAATAAGGAAACACTGCAATACCCTCTTCTCTGATTACAGATAGTAGGGCATCAATAACCTTGAAAAAATTCTTGGAGCTGTCGCTAGGCCAAATGGAAGAGCGACAAATTGGTAATGACGATAGTGGTCTGGATGAATTGGAATATGAAGATATGCATCCTGTAAGTCTATCGTGGACATATAATGACCTTGCTGAACAAAAGGCAGAATAGTCCTTATAGTCACCATTTTGAAAGTTGTCACTCTTACAAAACTATTCAAAATTTTCAGATCCAGAACTGGCCTGAATGAATTTTCCTTCTTTGGGACAATGAATAGATTTAAATAAAACCCCAGATCCTGTTCCTGAAACGGAACTGGTATGATTACCCCTGAAAGCTCTAGATCTGAAACACACTTCAGGGGCCCCATTACATATGCGGCGTCGCCTGCAAAAACCGGCGACGCCGGTTTTGGTATCCTATATATAAATGCGGCACGTATATTTCACCCGTCGCCCGTAATTTTTACTCCCAGTGGCTAACATGGGACCGCGTCGCAAATCGGTATCCAATATTCAGTGCAAGGACTTACGTGGTGAAAATTGAGAAATCTTACTCCATTTTTACCTTGCCATGAAAGGCAGCCATAGCAAGCTTTGCGCTGTGTATGGGAGCACCGTAACTCCCGAAAATGCCTGCATAAAGAAACTAACACCTAACGCATGCACAATGTCTATCTACCTGTCAACCGCAATCCCCCACCGCAATAACTAATAAAGTGTATTAACCCCTATATCCTCCATCAAACCCACACTACAAGTAATAACTAAATTATTAACCCCTAAATCCGCCAACCCCAACATCGCAAACTACCTATTAAAACTATTAACCCCCAAGCCGCTATTAACCCACAACGCAATAAACCTATTAAAACTATTAACCCCTAAATCGGCAAAGCCCACAACGCAATAAACCTATTAAAACTATTAACCCCTAAACTGCCAAAGCCCACAACGCTAGAAACCTAACCCCTACCCCCCCTATTCTAACCCCCCTAACCTAACACCCCCTAAATGAACCCAAATTACCTAATTTACAAAACACTAAAGTTACTATTAAAAGAAAAAACCTAACACTACTTTAAAAATACAGATAAACAATTAGACTGGCCCTTTAATTTATACTTAGTTTATTTGTATTTTTAAAGTAGTGTTAGGTTTTTTATTTAATAGTAACTTTAGTTTTTGGTAAATTAGGTCATTTGGGTTCATTTAGGGGGTGTTAGGGGTTAGGTTTATTGCGTTGTGGGTTAATGGCGGATTAATAGTTTTAATAGGTAGTTTGCAATGTTGGGGTTGGTGGATATAGGGGTTAATAATTTAATTAGGGTTATTGCATTGTGTGGGGTTGATGGTCTAGGGGTTTATACATTTATTATTAGTAGTGAGAGGAGGGATTGCGGATATAGGGGTCTTTATGTGTCGGGCTTATTTTTGGGAGGCGTGTTAGGCTTTTACGGGAGATTTGTTATTTTCTTTACTTTTCTTAGGCGCCGGCAGTTTCTAAAGTGCCGTAAGTCACTGGCGACTCCAGAAATTTGTATTTACGCTCATTTCTGGACATCGCTAGTTTATCAGACTTATGGCACTTTATGAGCTGCCGGCAGGGTATATGTAATACCCCGTTGTTCGAGGTGAAATTACGTGCGGCGCGGGTTGCAGTGCTTGCGCTGAAGCCTGCGCTGTATATGTAATCGCGCCCCAGAAAAGCTTGAGCCTTCACTGGATTTGCTGGAACGTGTGAGAGAAAAAATCTTCTCACAGGAGGTCTTACTCTGAATCCTATTTGATACCCTTGAGAGACAATACTCTGAATCCACTGATTTTGGACAGAATATTCCCAAATGTCTTGAAAAAAATGTAATCTGCCCCCCACCAGCTGAGCTGGAATGAGGGCCGCACCTTCGTGCAGACTTGGGGGCTGGCTTTGGTTTCTTAAAAGGCTTGGATTTATTCCAACTTAAAGAAGGTTTCCAATTGGAACCAGATTATTTGGGGGAAGGATTGGCTTTCTGTTCCTTATTTTGTCGAAAAGAACGAAAACGATTAGAAGCTTTTGATTTACCCTTAGATCTTTTATTCTAAAGCAAAAAACTCCCTCCCCCCCAGTGACAGTTGAAATAATTGAATCCAACTGAGAACCAAATAAATTGTTTCCTTGGAAAGAAAGAAATAGTAATCTAGACTTAGATACCATGTCAGTATTCCAATATTTGAGCCACAAAGCTCTTCTAGCTAAAATAGCTAGACATAGATTTAACATCAATTTTGATGATGTCAAAAATAGCATCACAGATAAAATGATTAGCATGTTGAAGCAAGCGAACAATTCTAGACAAATCAGGATCTGTTTCCTGTTGCGCTAAGCTTTCAAACCAAAACGTTGATGCAGCTGCAACATCAGCCATAGATATAGCAGACCTAAGAATTTAGCCAGAAAATAAATAAGCTTTCCTTAGATAAGATTTAAGTTTCCTATCTAAAGGATCCTTAAACAAAGTAATATCTTCCATAGGAATAGTAGTACGTTTGGCAAGAGTCGAAATAGCCCCATCAACTTTGGGGATTTTTCCCGAAAACTCCAATCCTAGCTGCTGGCAAAGGATACAACTTTTTAAACCTAAAAGAAGGAATAAAAGAAGTACCGGGCCTATCGCATTCCTTTGAAATCATATCAGAAATAGCATCAGGAACTGGAAAAACCTCTGGAGTAACCACAGGAGGTTTATAAACAGAATTTAAACGTTTACTAGTTTTACTATCAAGAGAGGACTAGATTCCTCTATATCCAAAGTAATCAACACCTCTTTTAACAAGGAACATATATACTCCATCTTAAAGAGATAAGTAGATTTGTCAGTGTCAATATCTGAGGTAGGATCTTCTGAATCAGATAGATCCTCATCAGAGGAGGATAGTATGTTGTCGGTCAGTTGAAAATTCATCAACTTTATGAAAAGTTTTAAAAGACCTTTTACGTTTATTAGAAGGCAGAATAGCATACAAAGCCTTCTGAATCGCATCAGCAATAAAAAACTTTTATATTCACAGGGATATCAGGTACATTAGATGTTGAAGGAGCAACAGGAATTACACTAGTACTGATGGCTACATTCTCTGCATGTAAAAGCTTATCATGACAACTGTTACATACTACAACTGGAGATATAATCTCCGCTAATTTACAACAGATACACTTAGCTTTGGTAGAACTGTTATCAGGCAACAGGGTTCCAACAGTTGTTTCTAAAACAGGATCAGATTGAGACATCTTGCAAAATTATCAATTTCCTTATATGTCAGTTTCAGGAATGGGAAAAAAATGCAAACGGCATAGCCCTCTGAGCATAAAAAAGGCAAGAGGCATATAGGAAGTAAAGTTTAAATAATTCAATTATTTGGCGCCAAGTATGACGCACAACGCAAAATAAAATTTGTTGGCGCTAACAACATCCGGAAATGACACAACTCGCGTCATGGCAGACGCAACCTTGTGCAAGGAAACCTGGCGTTAACTAAGACGCTGGAAATGACGAAAAAACGTCACCAAACGTACCTTTGTGCCAAAAAAATTATTGCGCCAAAAATGACGCAATGAATATCAGCATTTTGCGACCTCGCTAGCCTAATTTTGCCCGCAAAATTTAATGAAAAAAACAGTCAATTTGAAGAAAAGACTATACCCCAGGTAAGAACTTCCTAAATATGTTTCCCAATTTTGAAACTGATAATCTGCAAAAGGAAATATACATAAACCTGACTCATGGCAAATATAAGTACAATACATATATTTAAAACGGTATATTAATACAAAAGAGTGCCAAACCATAGCTGAGAGTGTCTTAAGTAATGAAAACATACTTACCGAAAGATACCCATCCACATATAGCAGGTAGCCATACCAGTACTGAAAAAGTGTCAGTAGAGGTAATGGAATATGAGAGTATATTGTCGATCTGAAAAGGAAGGTAGGAGATGAATCTCTACGACAGATAACAGAGAACCTTTGAAAAGATTTCCCGTAAGGAAAACCATAGAATCAATAGGTGATACTCTCTTCACATCCCTCTGACAAACACTGTACTCTGAGAGGAATAAGGATTCAAAATGCTGAGAAGCGCATATCACAGAAGAAAATCAAGCACAAACTTACTTCACCACCTCCATAGGGAGGCAAAGTTTGTAAAACTGAATTGTGGGTGTGGTGAGGGGTATATTTATAGGCATTTTGAGGTTTGGGAATCTTTGCCCCTCCTGGTAGGATTGTATATCCCATACGTCACTAGCTCATGGACTCTTGCCAATTACATGAAAGAAACTTTAAATATAAAATTATGTGTTATTAAACTGCTTGCTTGCAGACGTTTAGGGGTTCAAATTCAACGCAATAAAAAAAAAAGGGTTAAAGTAATCTGAGCAGTTTCTTACAGGGCAACTGATTAACAGCCAGTCCCTGCCTTTGACCGAGCATAATGTCATTATAAAATATAACTACAAATCTCTATAGAACACGCAACTGAGACACTATTTTCCTAATAACTTATTTTAGATGGAAGCACAATGCAAATTAACTTATGTAATCTGATAGCAGCACTTCTGTAGTAAGGGCAAATAAATGAATAGAGAGAGTAGGAAAACATCACTCAGATCTGAAGCAGTAGGGTGCCGTTATCCATGCAAGGGGGAGGGACACTAACCCAGCAGCTGAAAAGAAGGCTGTTAGAACCTCCGTGTTGAAAGCCAAACCCCTGCACTAAAATCTCTATGGTCATGTTCTGGCATGGGAGTCAAATTACTAACCCTACTCACAGGACCTTGAGACACTCCACGCAGGTTATAAATTACTTGCAAGCGATCAGGTGTGTCAAGCTAACAGGAAAACAACTCATTGTGTGTGTATTTTTTTTATTTTTTTTATGTTCAGCCAGTTGCCTAAATCTTTTTTAAGAAAAATGTATGTGACGCAGTAGCTCCCGTGGTGGCGCCACGGCAACTGCCCGGTTCGCCCGCCCCTAAAAAAGGCCCTAACAGTGTGCAATAAGAAAGACGGGGAAAGCATACAAGGTTTGATTGAAATCACAGTATTAAAGTGATGGTACATTTTACATGTTTTAAAATCAGGTACATAATCTAAGCAATATTTTAGATAGGTAATTGATCACTTGTGCTGTAACTCAAAACTCTATTTTCTTTTGTGAACTAACGGTTTTAACTGTTCCAATCCACGCTCTAGTCGTATGGCACTTTTTTGTAGCTAGTGTGCTGATTGGAGAACAGTTTAAACCGCTCACAAAATAAATTATTTTGAAGTGGCGGCTGGAGCCCACTGTATTAGAATTGAACAGCTAGATAAAAAAGTAAATTACAGCACATATTCATTAGAAGTGATAAATTAAAGTCCCTCTATAATATCGCTTAGATTCCGGACCTATTTTTTAAAACATGTAAATGTTACCATCACTTTAAGGATTCAAGGTATTTAATTTTTTTTTTGAGATTGTAATATAAAATGTTTAATGGGACATTGAACAGTAATATTTGTCTCCCCTATAATGTGTTCCCAATAATCAATTTTGTAGTGTATTCAATTGTTTACAAATGGCTCATTTACCTTTATTTTGGCATTTGAGATAGCTTTTTTTTCCTGTTAAAACCTTGAAGTGTACTGAACATTTTAATATTGCATTATTGACTATAGGAATATAAATAGTATTGGGGCTGCTCTGACCGGCTGGACTGTAAATGGTATTGGTGATGCTCTGACAGGCAGGGCTGTTTAACATTCCTTTACACTGACAGACACACTAGCAGAGCTGATATACATGTAGATACCAGTTTCTCTGCTAGCGTGTGATTTGGCTTCGGTAGTAGAAGTGTGTAAGTGCGTTAGTGTGTGCACATTTAATCAGCATGTGTATTCTGATTGGAAAGGGGTGGAGAGGAAAAAAAAACTCCCGTTTTAGGGGCGTTTGGAAATGGCAATGCTAGAGACTATTTTTCAGTACTTCAAGTAAGAAATTAGAATACCAAAACAATTTAACAAAAAAAGGTAATTGCTATTGAGCTCTATATTGCCTATACATAGTATGATTTGCATATTTTAGGGATTTTATTATGGACCTTTAAAATATATATTTTTTTACAGGAATTTCACTTCTTTAAAACTATAAATTTCGACCCAGCTTCCTTGCTGAATAGTATCTTTCTAAGATACCCGTAGATGAGATTGTACAATCCTGAATGGGTTTTTATAGGGGACGAGCCTCCATGCATGCCAAACTCGTTGATGACAGTATATATGTATATCTGGAACGAGCATTCAAATTCATCTGGAGAGACAGTAAATAAATCTGTTTAAAATTTAGGAGCCAGTAAGTGGCTCCCTGGCTCCTGGATTTGTCTAGCTCTGTACTAGTGGACATTTTTTAGGAAATAATTGTTTATGTGTTCAATAGCCATAAATTCATATGTTTTCTTTAAAGCTTCTAAAATATTGATCTGTAAGCCCCCATAATCTTTTATTTTGCAGGCTGGGAAAGTCTTTCCTGCTGGAGAAAATGCTGCAAGCTGTTTTACAGAACGAGATCCAAGGGTAAACAAAAGTGACATGATTGAAATTTCTTTTGCATCCTGTTAAATTTAATAAGATCACATTTTGCACCCCTTTTATTTTTGAATAAAGTTGAATTTAAATATGATAATATCCAACACCTTGCAACACAGTTGAGACATAGGGGCATATGTATCAAGCTCCGTATGGAGCTTGATGCTCCGTGTTTCTGGCGAGCCTGCAAGCTCGCCAGAAACAGCAGTTATGAAGCAGTGGTCACAAAGACCGCTGCTCCATAACCTGTCCGCCTGCTCTGAGCAGGCGGACACACATCGCCGCAAATCAACCTGATCTAGTACGATCGGGTTGATTGACACCCCCATGCTGGCAGCCGATCGGACGCGAGTCAGCAGAGGGCGGCATTGCACCAGCAGCTCTTGTGAGCTGCTGGTGCAATGCTGAATACGGCGAGCGTATTGCTCACCGTATTCAGCGAAGTCTGACGGACCTGATCCGCACTGTCGGATCAGGTCCGCCAGACTTTGATAACTAGAGGCCATAGTGATATCATATTATAGTAATTATTATTATTTCAGTAAATGCACATTTTGTTAATCCATTGTCTTGCTGTTAACATTAGTATTAGTTACTGTTTCAGTATCAACAGAATATGTGCAAAAAATATTTTTATTTTTTATTACTGTACTTTCTTTTCCAGCCTCTTACCCCCTCAGTGGTGCAGAAGTTTCTAAATACAAGACGTCCGCATCCTGGTGCTCGAATTATATTCTATGGGAAGGCAAATGACCCTAAAATTGAAGAACAGATGACACATGGAGTTATCACCCGACCTTCACTTAGTGTAGGTTTGTGCAGAATATAAAGAATCTGGTCTTTTATGACTAAATCATAGGCTAATTTCTTTAAACATAAAGATGGGGGTCATACTCTAGTATAGCTGCTCACATGTATTTAATTTTATTCCAGTTTTGTGAGGGTCATGATATACAGTTATTGTTGAGCCTTTATAAAACAACTGCTAATTAAATGCTGTGGTCATTTTAATGCAAAGTTTTTTGCAGCATTAAAAGGTACAGTAAACACTTTAAAATGTTTACATAAAATGTTAAGTTATGCGTAATGAAACAACTTTGCATTAGATTTTTATAATTTATTTTGCCCCTTTCCCCATGTAACTAAACTCTGAAAATAGAGCAATTTCTAACTTTCAGACCTTGAATGGCAAAGTGCTGACTTCTCAAGGGTAGCCCTGCTACATACAGTGGTTATTGAAAATAATCACCTCCCTTGAAAAGAATCACATTTTGTTGCTTTGCAGCCTGAAATAAAGGCAGACACATTTTTTGTTTATCCAGCTATAATTACTCAGTGCAACTTATAACATCTAAGTGAAAGACATAACACCAACATGTCAGGCAAAAATAATGACAATTCAAAAACAGAATCACTGAGTTGGAGAAAGGATCACTTCCTCCTAAAATTACTTGTTAACTCAATCAGGTGTAGCTAATCACCTTCTCAACGGCACACACAAAGCCATTTGACCTTCAACTGTGATCAGTTGTGGGCATATTTATTAGCTTAGCATGAAAATAGCTTTCCTGGAGCATCTCAGTCACCTGGTAGTGCAACTGAAGCAAACAATCAACTATGGGTGGCAAGGCACTGTCAAAAGATCTCCGGGATAATGTTGTGGACAGGTACAAGTCAGGAGATGGATACAAAAACATTTCAAAGGCTTTATCAATGCCTAGAAACACAGTGAAGTCTATTATTAAGAAGTGGAAGGTATTTGGTGCAATACAGACCCTCTCTGAATCAGGACGTCGTTTCAAACTGAATTAAAGAGCCAAGAGGAAACTGGTCAGTGAAGGGACCAAGAGGCCCACAGCAACTCTGAAGCAGTTACAGGAATTTATGACAAAGAGTGGTCATTGTGTGCATGTGACAACAGCCCACCATCCAAATAACACCATACCTACAGTAAAGCATGGAGGTTGTAATATCCTGTTATGGGGGTGTTTCTCTGCAGCAGGCAATGGAGCACTTGTCAGGATAGAAGGAATAATTGATTGGGCAAAATACTGTCACATTCTTGAGGGAATTTGCTTCCCTCTGCCAGGAAGTTGTCAATGGGAAGAAGGTTTACCTTCCAACATGACAATGACCCAAAGCACACAGCAAAAATTACCATACAGTGGTTGAAGGAGAAAAGGGTGAATGTCCTTGCATGGCCTAGTCAGAGCCCAGACTTAAACCCAATTGAATATCTGTGACATGACTTGAAGACTGCAGTCCACAAACGGTCACCATCAAATGTAACAGAACTGGAGCAGTTCTGCAAAGAAGAGTGGGCAAATATTGCACAGTCTAGATGTGCAAAGTTAGTAGAGACATACACCAACAAAGGCTGTAATTAAAGCAAAAGGTGGTTCAACAAAATACTGACACAAGGGGGTGATCCTTTTTCCAACTCAGTGATTCTGTTTTTGAATTGTCTTTTTACTTTTGCCTGACTTGTTGGAGTTATATCTTTAACTTGGATGTTATAAGTTGCACTGAGTAATTACAACTGGATAAACAAAACATGTGCCTGTCTTTATTTGAGACTGCAAAGCAACAAAATGTGATTATTTTCAATACCCACTGTATTTGTCCCTAATTGTCTGAAAACAACTGTAAAACAATTGACTTTATAATAACTTTATTACAGTGGTTAGCCAAGTTGTCTAAATACTAAAGCCGAGACTGGCTTCTCCAAATAAGTCAAATGTTGGGTGGAGTTTGTGAAATTAAACATTAATTGCAGTAAAAAGGTTGTTAACCTGTTTTTAAAAATATGAAAACTTGACTAATATTGTTTGAAGTGCCCATCTATACCTGCCAGTGTGTGTTGACTTGCACCACTGTTGCTTT